>NW_025335817.1:3764316-3773043 GCF_004798865.1 Varanus komodoensis
GGGGCGCCGAGCGGGCCCCGCTGCCGGCGTGAAGGCGGCCCCGAGGCCGCGGCGGGAGAGCAGCCGCGGGCGGCCTCGCCGCTGCTGCGGGCCGCAGGCTGTGCGATGAGGCCTCGCGCGGGCGGCCCGGCCGGCTCAGCCGCGGAGTCTTGCCGCGCCCTCGAGACGCCCCGGAGCGGCCGCCCGAGCCCGGGAGCCGCCAGACGGGCCTGCCTGCCGCCTGTGCCGCCCGCCCGTTGCCGGCCCCGATCCCCCCGGCCAGCCTCGCGGCGCGGGCCCCGCGCCTGCCTTCGCCCCGCTGTTCCCGAGCCCAACGGCCCCAGGCGCCCCGTGCGCCTCGCAGCAGCGGCTGCAGCCCCGAAGCCCTTCGCTGGCCCTCGGCTACATGGTCGTTGGAGCTGCGGCAGCCAGAGGGATGCGTGCAAAATACCCGAGGTGTGCGCCCCGCATAGATTTGTACAAGAAGCACGATCTCGGCGACTTTGCGCGCGGCTCCTTTCCTCATTATGCCCGCGGAGTGTATCCTTTCCGCAGCAACCTCGCACTGAGGTGACATTTTCATCAAGCTGCCTTTGGGGGTCAGCTTGCTTACCGCCGGCTTGATGCTGGGATGCTTTGCTCCTGGGTGCATAGCTTTGCACTTGGTTACACTGAGCCGCCTTTGCCGGTTTGATGCCGCTTCTCCCAGCTTGGGGAGGACCTTTTGGAGCTCTTGGCAATCTCTTGTGGTTTTAAGCAGCCGAAGTACTGGAGTGTCATCAGCAAACTTAACTGCCCATTCCTAATTCCAGATCATTTATTAATCGGTTGGAAAGTAGTAGTACAGATCACCCTGGTATCCCGCTATTTATAATCCTCCACTGGGAGAATTTACCATTTATTCCTACTCTGCTTTCTGTTCTCAAACTAGTGACTGTTCTGTTCCATGACTTAGGTGTCTTTGTTGAGGGACTTTATCAAAAGCCTTCTGAATGCCCAGCTAAACAAGGTCTGCTGGGTCACTTCGTTGACATGTTAGTTGTCATTCTCAAAGCACTCGAAAAGGTTAGTGACACAAGACTTTCCTTTGCAGAAGCCATGTTGAGCCTTCTTCAGCTTTTCCTTCTATATGCATACTCGTTTTATCTTTAATAAGGCTTTCAATCAATCTACCCAGAAAAAAATGTTTCTCCCTGGATTGTTTTTTAAATTTGGTGTTACATTGCATGTTTTCTAGTTATTTGGTGCAGAAAGGCTGTTCTTGGAGACCTGTGTTTTAGCCCCCACTTGTCCTTTTGGGCCAGTTATGGCTTCTCAGCTTAGCCTTGGGTTCCTTGCAAGAAGAGGAACAGCAAGAATGGAATGTGGTAATTCACAATCTTGCGTGTGCATCTTCAGTGTGTCAGTGTGTCATACATACACTCTGAATGCTGTCATTTACAGACGCAGCCATGTTACACACCCAGATATCAAACATGCTTATTTGTAACATTGCAAATGGCATTATAGAGGAGCTCATTCCTATAAAAAGGAGGGAGCTTTCAAAATACTTGAGTGGGATGGAGAAACTTGGTGTCCTGCACTAGCAGGAAGTTGGACCCGATGGGCTTCTAGGCCCTTCCAACTCTACTGTTCTGTGATTCTGTGAAAGTCTTCCTTTACGTCACAATTTTCACCCTGATTCAGAACTATACATACAATCTATTTTCAATTGACAGTAGACATTTATTTTAAGCTTTGCCATCCAAGCCTGGTTTTGTTCCAACATAAACACCTGAAGTTCATCTCCTGGGACTTCAGTGTGGGAAAGACACATTCAGATCACACACACTGCTGTGAGGCACATGCCCTCACATCTCTTAGTCCAACTTATCTCACAGGCTTGTTGGGAGGATAAGATGAGACAACCTTCCGCACATACCCTTTGGAGTGGATTGCGGATACAATTAAGTGGAGCAAAGGACGTTTGCACAAACACAAGGCCTAACTTCCACATAGTCCGTAATTGCATGACCCAAAAGCAGGAAGAACTGCATCCTCCATTGAACCGTACAGGGAGAGGCTCAGCAATTTCAGCCATGAAATGATCATTACAGTTACTACATTTGATTCAGATTCAGCCAGCTACTTTAAAAGACGATGCAGCCCTGAACCGTTGTGGAGTGCAAGCGGGGAAATCAAATGTGTCACTGTATTTTGAGTAGGCTCTGTTAGTGATGGATGAGGCAAGGGAGGCAATCGATAAGTCACTGCAGTCGTCAGAAAGAAAGATGACAACATGTCTACAGCATCTTGGCCACCAGCATGAACAAATATCTATAGCTAATGAGCATGATATAACGAGGCACTCCCAACCTGACCGTGGTGAGTTGAGAAGCAAGTCCTACTGATTCCAAGCGGACATCTCTAATCAGTGTGCCCAGGACTGTGGCCTTGCAGTACATTCTCGGCTCTACACAAACAGACATGCCACTGAATTCAGTGTGACATCTTCCCCAGAAAAACTGGTAAACTACAGCCCTAGTTACCTGTGGGGCCAATGGACTAGTTCAACTATACAGGCAGCCCTCAAGGAGAAGATGCATTATATTTAATAGGCAGTTCGACAGTCCACAGCACCTCCTTGAAGGATGGGAACATATGATGGTCCTGTTTACACTCCAGTACATTTGTTGATGCAGTAGTAATCGTTACGTTCTATTTGGATTTTCAACCCATTTGTTTGCAATGGTGCAGGGCAGATTCTGAATTAAAACTGGTATTTTTCAATAAAAATGTGCTCGTTCCTGTTCATTCAATGTCATGTAGCACAGCACTATGTATGTTATTCAGAAGGGCATTCTAGTGATCTAACCAGGCTTCCCCCAATGTAGTGAGTACGGAATTCGACTGTAAATAAAGGAAGATATTTGCATCACTTCCAAAATCAAACCACATCTTGCTTTGTACATTTTTACATGCCATTATTATTCAGATTGGCTGCTATACCTAGGACTGTTTTTCCCCAGCATGGACTCCAGTTGTGGGGCACTTAGAAGAACTGTTCCTTTGCAAATAAATGAGAATCACAGATACAAGCTGGATGGCCATCAAAGTGCATGTTCCTTGCTGTAACCTGCAGTCTGTTCAGATAGAGCAATGCATTTTATTTCTTGCTACAAAGCCCTAATACTGTGTGAAGTGCTCACAATCCAGCAGTGCTGCTTGGGAATTCAACCAATACTTGCATGGTGCAGTGTATCACACTTTGCCTACCAGCTGTGAAGCAGGAGTTTCTGGGAGGATTCCCTAGTATGGTGCAAGAAGAGCTCTGAGATTCTGCCCTTCAAACTTTGGGGCCTTGTGCGCTCGCGTGTATCCTTGTTTGCTTGGTGTTGCAGTTGACAGACCTGATGTCTGACCTGCTTCTCCTCGCCAGGAAGGTCCTTTCTGGAACTTCAGTCTGAAAGCTGATCACTGGCGATGCATTCCAGATCAGGAGAGCCAGGAGACCACTTCCATCTGATTTTTCCCTGGAATGGGGGAGGCCACAGCTAACAGGCCACCTCCAGCCAAATCTCTCCTCCCTCAGCACTGCCCTCTGTTCCCAGCAGAGAGCCTGGCTGAGGGTGGGAAAGGGGGTGCATGCGAGGGGCAGGAGGCTGGCCAGGTGTGCCATCCATGTGCTCTTGTGACTTGATGATTCTTCTGGGGAGTTCAAGGCAATGTAGCCAACTGTCCCCACAGCCCTATCTTCTCTGCACACTAGGTTAAAGAGACCCCACTCACTGGGAAGCCCATTCTGCCCCATGACGAGCTTGCTTGCTCACGGCGTGTTCCGAGCTGCCTCATGCAGCACCACTGCTCCCCAGGGCCGAGGGCTCACTCAGCTTTTGCCTCTAACTTGGCATTTCCCTCCTCCTGTCGGGATGGCGTTGCAGCCCTGCCCCCCCAGGGGCTCGGACTCCTCCGGCTGTCCCAGCATGGAATGCCCTCTGCGCTCTTTGGTTCTGGAGCTCAGACTTCTCTGGAGAGGATTCCTCCCACAGAGGAGTGGCACCCAGTGCACCTAGACAAGGGCCAAGAGGAGTTCTGTTTGACCACCAATAAAGAATTCAGCAGGAAGGCTTGCCCAGACAAGTAAAAAGCATCACTCAGCACCGTGCCAGGCTCCCAGCATCATTGGCACAGAAGTATTAGAGGTACTGCAATGGCACGGGAAGAGCACTTCAAGCCCATACAGTCCACCTGCTGGAATCACTTGGTATAATCCACAGAAAGTTATTTCCGCAGGCCCCAGTGAAAGGAATAAGAATGGCAGGGGCACTGATTCTGATGGCACCTGCACATCAGACAGCCCTTGCCCTCTTCCTTTTCTTAAGCATCGTTCCTAGTCCTTCAGCTTCTCCCTGCAATGCAGCCCCCGCAAGGAGCAGGAGACCCTCTGCCTCCCTTACCATGTAAGGGGTGTTAAGGGGAAACAGGGGGGGCTCAGCCAAGCCCAGCCGACAGGCCACCTAATGGAATGCCAGGCGCAATGCTGCACTGATGACGTTCTGGCGGGGAGGAACTGCCATTCCAAGCTGAACACACACCTCTAGGCTACAGAATGAGTCGCCAACAAACATGCCGACCTGTGTTTTGCTTTGGAAAGCCTTTGAAACAATGTGGTCCACAGCACGAGTAGAACATGTTCAAAGAAGGACGATCATTCCCTGTGTGTGAGGCACGACTTTTGAAGCCTGTATAGCTCACAGTGAATCCAGTGATCGCAAATGATTGCGGTACTCCCAGCTCGGCTGGCTTAAAGGTGGTCATGCCCCTGAGTGATCTCTTGCCACACTCCAAGGCTGGATAAGAAATTGCACTTGCTCAATCAAAGTGGGCTGTGTGACAGGTGGAACGATGAAGGAACGGGCTGCAACTCTGGCATATTTTAGCTTGCACAAAAAGGCTGACCCCACTTGCAGCTAACAAAGGCGGACTTCAGCAATTTCTTAGTGACAAGATCAGCAACATGCTTCTCAGGTGAAAGGTATTACGATACATGTTGTAATCCTGCACAGTTACTTTCCTGGTTAGTAATAGATCCATGCAAGCAATGGGACCGATCCTGTTTTTCACAAGTTGTTCTAAGTGTGCATGTTCTCTGGGCAAACCTTTTCGAATATTTACTCCTGGATGCCATTTAACCACCATTTTATACACATATGCTTAGAGATGAAGGAAGGGCAGACGGAGACAACCCACCAAACTGTGCGTTGTCATTATGTGCAAACTCTGCACTAGGGTTTAACTATGGGGTGTTACTCACCAACAACTTAGGAAAAAAATCCATGGGTTGCTGTTTGGTTATGAACTCTGAATCCTTCATAGTTACCCCATCATTAAACTGAAGTGGAGGGTTTGTATGTAATGACAACTATGGTTCAGCAACAATTCATGCTTAATCCATACTCTGGGTTCTTGTTATATGCAAAGTAAACCTATATCTGGAAAGTAGGCATGCGTGTATTATGTGATCTTTAATCTTCCTCAAATAAGTGAATCTCTGAATTCTCTGAATGGACGCATGTTGACACTCTACATACTCTTTTTTTTCCAAATATAGAGGAGATGATCAGAGAAATCCTATGCTGAAGTCAGTGTGCTGAAGTCAGGACTGCAGGCTTGGGTGGGCATCCTGTCATGCCAGGCAGGAGGCGGAAATGCTGCTCCCAGGACAGCTGCACAGGAGGCATGCATGTCAGACATGACACCAGGCGCATGAGGGTCCATGCACTGCCCAGGGCCACGGCAACACCAACTGTGGATGAGGATGAGGATGATGAGGGCTGGGGCTTACCTTGTTTCAAGGCCACCATCTCCAGGTATTCAGGCAGGCCTTGGGAACTGACAGGGCTTGGAAGTGCTGGGAGGGGACACGGGGGAGGAGCAAGAGGAGCCTGGTCCAGCCCTTGACCCCATGATATGGTGCTGAGAAAGTGGGGCTAACGGACGAGATGGCCTGCGTGTGCCCAGGAGCCCAGCTCTTCCCAGCTCTCCAGTGCACTCTATGCCGGTGCAGGGCCAGAGCTGGGCGCAGCATTCCGACGGTGGCTGCACAACAGGTTTGCATGGGGCAGCCTGCCACAGGGAGTCCTCCTTCCCTTCCCTTCCCTTCCCTTCCCTGTGGAGGCATGGTGTTTGCCTCCACAGCAGCCGCATGCTGGCTGGCGTCTACATGGAGCTGCCCACTGCAACCCTGGAATGCTTCCTGGCCGGTCACTGCTAGCCCAGATCCAGGAGCCCCTGGTGACTCTGGGACCCCTCTGTCCTCGTGTGTCGCTGCCTCCCTCAGCCTGGAACCCTCCAGAAGTGTTGGGTTACGGTCTCTGTCATCCATAGGCCATTAGTGGGGTTGGAGTCCTACACATCTGGAGCTGCAATGAAGTATGTGGTGCATTTTCTCTCCTAGATGTTTCCATTTCCAAAATGCAAGAAAAGATTGGTCTTGCTGAATGTCAGTTACAGCTCTCTCCTACTATAATCGTTCTGAATGGAAAGCAGCCTCCAAAAAAGAAGGGTTCTCTACATTTCCCATCGTCTCCTGCCATTTCTCGCTTATCTGTTGCTGGGAAGTAAAATATTAGCTTGTCTTCAGCTGTCAAAGAGATGAGCTCTTTTTCGTTGACTTGAACATGGAATTTGAAAAAACTAATTTTGGGGATTGGCAGATCTGCTGGGGTAATCCTGGATGGAAGTAAAGTATATGAACAGCTTTCCCATAGGCACATGGGAAATATGAATTAATATGACACCGGGAAGTGCTGTAAAACCTTGATGGATTTCTCTGTGCTGCAAGAGTTTAACATTTCCAGTCCATCTGCCTGCAGCCTGCTTGCTGATCCAGAGCTGGCATGGCCCAGTGTGGACAAGACGAGATGACAAGGAAAGCGAGCAGGCCAGGCAGGCGATCCCCATGAAGGCACCATGGCTTGCGTTCCATGGCGGAAATAAGCGCCCTCATTCTTAATCTCAGCGGAGGTGGGGTGGGAGCCATTAGCCTTGGCATGCTGCGCTTGCCACCAAGCCAGAGCATTCATGTACCCTTGAGAATGTGGCCAGTGGTGGACTCCTGGCCCCTGAACTTGGGAAAGGTGACACCTCCCCCCCCCTGGTTTGCCATCCTGTCCATTTATGCTCACTAGTTCTCTTTGCACTGCCTTACTAACTTGCTTAGAGGGTTTGACTCGCTATGACTTGCTGCATTCCACACATTTACTGAACATCAGTAACTTTATTACTATTCAAATGCAGCAAACAAGGATTCATTCAGTGCTGCAGGCTGCACTGGCCGGCAGCTGCAAGCTGTGCCACGGCCCCTGCCATCTTCCTCGGAAAGGCTTGCCTGGGCAGTTCGGACTTTTCACCTGCAAAACAGCCCTTTCCATAGAGAGGAGGGTTGTGCTTGTCAGCTGCACGCTGCCTGAGGACCAGCAGCACATCTGGAAAGGCAGCAGCGCCATCGACTTAGAGCAGGATCGGAGCCTAGGCCTCCAAACCTCTTACGGCAATTGCCACATCCAGTGGGACAGTGCAAGGGCCGACAAAATCAGAGAAAGGAAGCCTGCCGGGCGTTGCCGGCAGATGTCTACGGCTGTGGCACATGAGGGGGAGCGGAACGGCCGCAGCCTTTCCGGCGGCACGAGTGTGGCCCGTCTGTGGGTACTTTCCAGGCGGTGCTCCTAGTTCCATCGTTTCTGGGACAATGTCACAACTGACGGGAGAGCTGCAACACGGCTGTGAGCTTGTTCCTAGGATGGCTGCTTCTGTGCAGGCTATTTGTCTTCCGGTGTTGCTGAGTTGCTTGAGGGTCGGGTCAAGGCCCAACTTGTGTCAAGGGCTCACTCAGGCCAGAAAATCAAGCTGCATCTTGTATGTCATCAGTTTCTACCATTCTGCCAAATGAACTGCTGAAAACAGGAGGTGGTTTTTCCCCAATAAATCTGAAATGTGTGCATTTTAAACTTTGAAACCTAAAATGAGACACATTAAGTGTTATTAAAAGTAACTTATGTAACTTGAGATATTGTTGCTTTGAAAGGAAAAGTCGTTTCAATTTCAGAACTCTTTTAGGATACATCCCTTTGTGCATCAGTGACAAACATTTAACTGAGAAAGGAGTCGGCGTTCATATAGCCTGGTTTCTTCTGCTTACATGAAACCGAATATGTATTTGAAAAACTCATTTGAAATGGCAGTCATAAACACCATCTAACCGTATCAAGAGAGCTAAATTAGGGTGCGTGGAAAGTATGGGAAAGGATGAATTAAAAATAAACCCATTCGACGGTCTGAAAGGGGAAGGCCTTGCCTGACCCGCACGGGGTTTCTCTGAGGATGCCAGGCGGCAGGCGGCGGGCCTGCTGCGCGGCAGATGCGCGGAAACCGATTCCGCACTGCGAGGCACCTCGGGCGCGGGAAGCGACTCCGGCCCCCGCGCAACCCCGCCGCATCCTCGGGTAAGGGGCGCCCGTCCCCACGACTTGGCCCGCTTTCAGCCGAAGCGCCCCGCCCAGGGAAAGCAGTCCCGCCACGGGAGGCGGCCGCCGGCGCGCGCCCAGGCCTCGCGGTCCCCGCGCTGCCCCGAAACAGGCGCGCGGCTCGGCCTGCTCGGCTGGTCCCGCGGCGGGGCAGCAGGAGCCGAGTCCGCTCAGGCGCCGCCGCGCATGCCCAGAGGCGCGCTCCCCGCAGGGCTCTCCGCGGCAGGCGCGGCTCCGCCACCAG
>NW_025335817.1:3773143-3832109 GCF_004798865.1 Varanus komodoensis
GGCCGGGGAGGCCTCTCGCTCGGCTGCTAGCCAGGCCGGGCCGCAGGCGACGCCCGGCGGGAAGCCTTCCCGGCGCGGGCGCGCGAAGGGGCCGGGGCTGCCGCGGCCTCTCGCCGCCCGCAGCATCCTTGCCCCGCGCCGGCCTGGCTGAGGGGCAGCCGGCGCCGGCCTCGCCTCTCCTGCCCAGGGCACGTGCCCTTGAGGGCACTTAGTCTCGTCTCGCTCTCCCTGACAGGGCCGGGCCGGGGCTCCCGGAGCAGGGCAGCCGGCCCCATGGGAGCCTAGCGGGCGAGTCGCCTGGAAGACTCCTCCGTCCCGCGGCCGGCGTTCGGCGTCGAGGGCGCGCGGCGCACGCACCCGCCTCGCCTCGCCTCAAGGTAACCTCCCCTGGGCAGACCCGCGCCCGGTGCGGATGCGCCAGGCTGCCCCAGCAAACGCGATTCGGGGTGCAGTGGCTGGGGATGCTGGGAGCTGTAGGACTTCCTTCTGTCTGGGTGTGATAGGCTGCACCTTCCTTGGATCAGGCAGCAGCATTACCTCCACAGGATGGGGTTTCCTATTCTTGCACCCCTTTTTCTTGGGTGGTAATGGTAAAGTTCCTGGCACTTTGAAACCTTAGATTTGTGTTGCACCTGGACAGAGAAACGGGGTTAATTTCTGGCTACAAACCAGGATTATTGTTTGGTATTGAACCACTGACTGGTCTGAGGTTTGGATGCAGCATGAAACATACCCAGGGAGCTTGTGTGGAGGAAGGCAAGGAAAGAAGCTGCAGTGTGTATGTAGGAGCCATTTTGAATATTCAAACCACAGTTTACCTAGTCTTCCAAAATCTGGTTAGCAAAGGTCGTGCAAAGTTTAAACAACCTTTGTATAATCTATGGCTGGCTCTAAGAATGGTGCAATCCTCACACAGCCCTTGTTGCCTGAATTTGTACAACATGACAAGCTGCAGCCACTGGTTGAATATTCAAAAACAGCCCAGCATGTGCCATGGTTCATCATGGCTTAACAAACTGTAGCATTTTGTTTGAGAAAGTCCTTTGCTTTAGCAACATATTCTTAAGCATATTGAAGTTCCAAAACTCCAGGGTTTTGTTTTGTTTTTGGCAAACACATGCTCATTTTGATTTAATTTCTTGTATACCTTGTGAAGACTGAAGGTGTCATGAGCAGCCTCAGTCATGATTTGTTCAAATGTTTTCAAATTCTCATAGAAATGGGAGTTCACCTGATTTTTAATAAAAGCTGTTGTTTTCCATAAAATGACTGCCAATTTGGGTAATCCCCAATTAAAACATTTTCTTCAATTGAAAGGGGATCCTTATTTACTGGAAAGTTAAATTTTCTTTTTCTACAAACTTGTGTGAAAGTTCCAGCAGCATTATTTAGAAGCCTACATATGTTTTCTTTAAAGTCTTGGGAAACACTTTCTTCCATACTTAATTTCTCAGACCATTAGGATTCAGTGATGTGCCAAGTGTTCATTGTTTATCTTTTATATCCTGCCTTTGCTCCTTTCAAGAAACTCAAAACAGCCGACATGATTCCCCTCCTCTCTGTCTTATTTTCACAACTACAGCCCTGTTAGGTAGCTTGGGCTAAGAGTCTATGACTTGACCTACTGAGCTGCATGGCTGAGTGGGGACTAGAACCCAACTTGCCTGAGTCCCAGTCCTGCACTCTTAACCCCTACACTGCAGTGGTTCTCTTTGATTTACAGCAGGAAGAGCCTTTTCAGTGGCATTGCCAGATGTGTGGAATGCTTTCCCGTGAAAGTCTTCCTTATGTTTGTTTTTGGTCTCTTTAGATGTATAAATGCTCAGTTTATCCTGAAGGCCTCAGCTGGAAATAGGATTTGACTTTTGCTCTGCATTAGTATTACTGTTTTAAATTATTTTACTTTGCTTTGCCACTGTCAAGGATATCATTTAATGGCACTGTGGATATTCCCTTGAAATACAAAGTGCTCATGCAAGGAAAATGATCATATGTGAAGCAGCTCTTAGACTAATCATGACTGTTCATAGACTTAATTTACCTATGGAAATGGAGAAAAATCAGGCGCAAGAGCAAAACAATGGAACAAGGCCACAGGGCATTCAGTAGGAAGAGTAGAAGGTTAGCAGGAGGAGTTTGCATGGAATCAGAGCAATTTGAAGTCACAGGTCAGAAGGCAAGTAGCAGTTGATTAAAATCTGGGAAACAGATGAGGAGTGAAAGTAGGAGGTGGGTTTTTGGAGAAGCAACAACTGGCTGCCAGAAGATGACCCTTCCCCAAAACATTCTTGAAACTGTAATGTGTTGGATGCTGAATGCCACCATTCTGGATGACTGCTTTCTTCCATCCAGAAAGGGGTGCCATTCTGAGTGGAAGCAAGGTTTGTGGGGCCATTGCTAGAGATAGAATTGAGTCTGTCCCTGAAACACATTTTCCTACAGTATCTGGAACTGCATTCTTCAGGGTTTTCAGTTTTAACAATAACAGCCTGCATGTTCGTTCCTTGTAACAGGGATAGGAGAGGCTAGAGTGACTGCCAGTCAGAACAGGTGGCACTGGAGGGCTGGCCTGGGGCACTGAACTGCAATGTTCAAACAATAGTAGGGATTTGACTGGATTTTCACCCCTTCCCTTGCCTCATCCCACTGTCATTGTGGTAAATGTATGTTGCTACAGTTCCCAGGAATTCTGTCTTGCTCTCTTTCCAATCAGTAATATCTGGGGTTCAGTTTTATGTGTGTGAGTTTTTTCAAAGCATTTACTTGTCAATAAACTAGAGAAAACTGTACATTTCACACATTGCTGCTTTTTATTGTCTAGTGCCACAATGGCAGAGCTTTTTATGGAATGTGAAGAGGAAGAGCTTGAGCCATGGCAACAAAAAGCAAAACCAATTGTTGTGGATGACGACGACGACGACGACGAACCCATCTTTGTTGGGGAGATCTTGAGCTCCAAGCCAACCAATACCTGTAAGGTGGCAGTTTGCAGTATTTTAGTGAGCAGACTCACTAGGTTTTTGAACTGGTGAAATGATAGATTGTAGCTTTGCATTCAATATTGACCCTCTTCTACAGCATTGGAGTGCTGTCAGTGAAAGCCTCAAAAGCAAATGAGTGCAGGATTGTATGGAATACATTTATATGGGCATCTGTTTCACTGGAAATACTTGGATATTCTTTCCCATTATTTGTACTTCCTTCTTCAGAGAGTGTTAGTTCAGAAAGGCGAGTTTCTAGATATATTTGTGCCATTCTCCCCAGTTGTTTCTTCCCTGATGTTAATGTCAAGCCAGAACAATCTAGGAAATGTGAAAACAAAAGCATGACCGCTGGCTACAGTATCTGTGATGTTCTTAGACTTTTCAGTTGGCTGCAGCTGCTTGCATACATAGTCAGCTAAAAATGTAAGAAAAATATTGATGTTCTAATTGCATTAAAGATTGAGTTAAGGGTCTGAAGTGCAGCTACAACCTAACACAATTGCCTGGCAACCGAACATGCCTGACACATCTTGAAACTGTTCAGTGTTTATACTGTTCCTCATACCTTGCCCGATGTTGAATGCTACCATGCCAGGTGACCATTTCCTTTCACCCAGCCTATATATAAAGGGTATGATCTCAATTGATAGTTAAGTTTGTGGGACCATCACTGGGGTCAGAATAGAGTCATTTCCCAGAAATAGTTATGTGGTTACTGAGCAGCTACCAGAATGTAATTCAACTTGATCTTACCTATGATTACTTGGAATAACCCTGCTCACTTCAAGACATAGTTTTACATGTGTGTGTACAGGATTGCAGCTTGACTTGACCCTTCAGATAAAGGCTTACAAAGCAAGCTTGGTCAGTGATAGGTTGGTCAGCCCAGGGTCTACTCTGAAGATTCTCTGTTGGAACAAAATCGCTCCCTAAACAGATTGCATCTGCGGGTGTGTGCTTGCATGTGTGCAGAGAAATATAAAGGCAAATCCTAGGAGATGCTTGCAAGAACCCTATTACTTGGCTGCATGGGTCTTGGTTTGACAGAAGTATTGGGGATCTTGCAAAGGTAGCTCTTTAAGGCAAGCAAAACACCAGGCAAACCTTAAGGCTGCTCTGGATTAGTTTGTACGTGCAGGCTGCCCTCACGCCAGTGCTTTGGGCTCACAGGGCTTGCTCCCAAGCTCATGCAGGTGTGCCAGTCATTTCTCGTGGAAAGGGCTGCCACCAGTTCAAGTTCACTGGAAGCATCCCATGCACCTAAAGCTGCAGTTCTATACCCGCTGATCTGGGTACACACACATAGGATTGTGCTGTCAGGAGACTGCCTTTCTTGAGTAAGGGACTTGCCTGAAGCATTTTTTAGTTAAAGAGGGTCACTGAACTGGGTTTGGGAACTAGATTCCTGGGAGCAATTGGAGGGATTTTGGCTGCTGTTTCTAGCCTTGCTAAGACTACAGAACTGAAACGAGTTGGTGCACATTCATAGTGGGGAATACCTATCTTTGTTTGCATTATTTCCAAATGTTCCTGGGAGTATATTTTATTTCACCTTTGTATTAGAAATAATGAATGCACTTGAAACATATTTCCTTTTGACAGATATATTGAACAGAGTCAGCCCCAGTTCGCCACGTATTGGAATGCAGAATGGTGTACCAAAAAGAGGTATTACGCTCCCAAAATGGCAGCTTAAAAATTGATCTCCTTCCCATGTGCATGTGGCAGTATGTAACAGCATATTCCGTAATTCTGTGTGGCAGGTGCTGTGGCTGTTTCTCCCGGGTTTCGTTCTGCAACGAGACCTGCAGCCAGCACTCTCGCCGTTCAGCCACAGCCAAGAGCCAGCAACGTCCCGGGAGCCTCACAAGCACTGCAGAGGCCTCTTTCTGCTTGTTCATCACCACAGGAGACAGCCAAGTCAAGTGCTGGAGCACCTCTGCCAGTTAGTAGATCTGCCACATCATCGAGGAACCTCAGCATCCCAGCACTGACTCAGGCTGCATCCAGGCCGGTGGCCACGGTGACTGCGCAACCAGCAGCACTAAATCGGGTAGATATTGTCCCTCTTGTGTTACCCAGAGAGAGTGTGTGCTTGTTTACCTGAAAGTTACTGAGCCGTGTTGATGTGCCCCACCCACTGAAGGCTTTGTGGCTCACGTGGGGGGTTTTAATAATGTAGCAGACTTTGCTTGAAACTTGGCACACACAGAGCAGTCCTGGACTGCAAGCTGAACATTGAAATCTTGAAGTGTCCTCTTTAAATAAAAAGAGAAGGAGCATTCATTGCCTTTAGGATGATGATAACTTGCCGTTAATAACTTTTCACACAGTTTACGTAGCTGCAAGAGCTGTCCTGCACTGAAGGAAACACTTCTGATTCACTGAAAAAGATCCCCCTGGTTTGTTAGGTCATAGATTTAAAAATCAGCAATAATTTTTAATACACAGTCTCATCTGAAGGTGTTCTCCTGCACAGCTGGGGCACTGGTTTCCTGTATGATACCTGCTGTGGAAGCTGTGGGCGTCACCTGATGTCAGAGCTGCCAGCTTCAGGAGCCCGGTGCGCCACAATTCCTTGCCTCAGCCTGCTTGTCTTTCCCCAAGGACAAATTTCCCTTCCTGTATGCACTGCAGGGCATGAGGAAGTGCATGGGTGCCTGCTTCCCATTGGGAACAGTGAAGTGCAGCCCCTGCCGGAAGTCTTTTCTGAGGCTTGCGAGGCAGGAAGGAGTGAAGCCGGAATAGTGAGGGTTGCTTTCAGGCAAGCTTGTTAACTGTCATTTATGCTCATGAAGTGAGACCGTGGTCAACACGTGTTTGTAAAATGGTGGAAAAGTTGCAGGAATTACAACTGTAGCCATGGTTCCTGTGCAGGACTCTTTGGCTGCAATGCTTTGCGTGTTTACTGAGGAGTAAGCTGCTTTGAATCCAGACCTTTCCATGGATTTAATTGAGCAAGTTTTGTGCAGTCCTTATCTTAGTTCTATGCTTTGGGTTGATGTTGTGCGGTACTTTGTAATCTAATAGGATGAAATAACAGAAATGCTTCAGAAACATGAACATAAACAGTGAGTTTTGCTTCTGAGCAAACATGCATAGAGTATTTTACAGGGAAATTCTGTACCCACTTTCTTGGGAATAAGTCCCATTGCACTCTGTGGCTCTTCACTTTGAGTACATGAGTATAGGGTTACACCATTAAAGTAGTAATGTTTAAGTACCTAAATACAACTTGTGATTTATTTAAGATGTAATGCAAAGCATCCTTTCTGAGCGGTAAGAAACTCTGGTTGAATTGGATTTTGCAACTGGCTAATAAATGATACTGTTTGGCTAGTTAATTCAGTCACAATT
Source organism: Varanus komodoensis (assembly GCF_004798865.1). Classification (NCBI taxonomy): domain Eukaryota; kingdom Metazoa; phylum Chordata; class Lepidosauria; order Squamata; family Varanidae; genus Varanus; species Varanus komodoensis. The sequence continues at coordinate 3,779,485 of NW_025335817.1, forward strand.
TGTGGACCACTTAATTAGCTTCATGCCATGTTGTGGGATTAAGGGCATTGTTCCAGGACGCAGCATGGGAAATGATAGAAAGCTGAGAAGCAGAGTTAGTAGTGGGGAGACCAAGCTGAGGGATGGGAACTGTCCATTGGGAATGAGGAGCCAAGGTATCCAGTGCCGCCATAAACGATGATCATGAAAGTGGACCCTTGTTGTGCATGCTTTGTTTCTATGAGTGCCTTGGCTGGGGTTGTACTTGAGCTGGTTACAGCTCCTCTGGGATGTCAATTGAATGTCACTGAAGCAGGAAGGCATTCAAGTGAAGCATCGTCCTGGCACCAGCGGTTTCATGCTTGAGCATTGGCTACCTGTGAATAGGCCTGTTCCAGAGGGCTCTCGTGGTTGAGTCAGACCTAGTTGGGTTTGTGTGATTGTAAAATGGGTAATTCTGTGCAGATGTATTATTACATCTCCAAACTCACCCATATGGTGGTTTATGAAGATTAAAATCTGACATACAGTACAAGATCATAATCTAGCACTCTAACATACAAAATATATGTTAAAATAAATTTGTTAAATATTAAACAGTTTTAAAATGACCAGCAATTACGAGTCTTGGGACCCATTTTAAAAGACTTATCATATGCTGTCACATGCCTAAAAGTAGAGGAAAGTGACGCAGGGGCCAAAAAAATGTCAATTTGGTCCTAGGCGGACCTCACTGTGGAGAGTGTTGCATAATTGAACTGTCATCAAGCAGGCCCTCTCCCCTCTCGCCATGTTCTAAATATCCCTTGGAGGATGCACTTGCAGGCAGTTTTAGATGAAATCTTAGCTTATAGGTAGGTTCATGTCAGGAAAGCCACTCCGTCAGGTGCCTTCAGTCCTGCGCTGTATAAGGCTTGATAGGTCAAGACCTGAACCTTGAATTGGGCTTGGGAAATGTACAAGCAGCCAGTGCCGTTGGGCCAGAATTGGTATTGCATGTTCAGACTGTTTGGTTCCTGTTACCAGCCTGAGCACTGCATTCTGCAGATGCTGCAGCATCCAAATTGTCTTCAGAGGCAGCCCATACGCTTGTACATTACAATAATCTTAACTTTTGCATAGTTCAATAGAATGGATCCTCGCTCTAAAATTCAGCACCCTTGTAGGGGAGACAAGAAAAAGGGAAGGAATGTGGGGACAGGCATGAATTGGGAAGTGATAGATGGTACTTTCCAGCTGTGTAAATGAAGGCAGGGTTGCAGGCTCAGATGCAACACCCAGATGTGTTCAGCAGTGGCTCTCATCCCTAGTCCAGCATGGCTGTCAGGTGTGAAGGTTCCCAGTTTAGGGAAGATTAGGGCATAGGAATAACGGAGCTGTACCGACGGCTTCATGAACATGGTGGGATTTGAGAAGGGATCTGAAGTAGGTAAGCATGGGCAAGCAGGCAGCTTGAGAGGACATTTTGAACATATGAAGCAGCAAGAGAACGGCTGGAATCTTGAGGGTGAATGAGCCCTTTGAAAGGGGCAGGGTGATGGAGGAGAACTCATAAACAGGGATACGTGTTAGAGGATGGGGCAAAGCATGAGCAGTCTTTGGCGTTTAGATGCTGACTGAAATTTGCAATAGCTGTTGCACATTGTGCTGGCTTAGACCTTTAGAGCAAGGAAAAATTTCTCAGCAGAAATTGCGAGGCATTTTTAGCAGAAATCTGAAATTGTATTAAAGCTTGGTTGATTTGCTGATTCAGCTCAAGAAATGTGCATCCCTCCTAATTTTGGATCTCTTAAAAAAAAAAAAACTGTTGAATGTATGCTTCGCAAGTGAGCACTGAATAAAAATGGGGAAAGTGTGTTTGTTTAAAAAAACGGTAGTCCAAAAAATGCTCCCTACAAGGGAGGTGTAGCTGAGCTAATTAATGAATTCGTTACAGGTTCCACCAAATAACACTTCAGGCGTAGCCTATAGCTTAAGGCAAGATGTGGGAGGGTCCCAATGCCAAAGCGGATCAGCAGTGAATACAGCAGGTATGTCTAAGAACATTTTCAGAGCTTAGAATTACGTTAGTAGCAAAGATCAGTTCTTAATTGTAAGGCATGAAACAGCTTAAAGCATTATCAAAGCATTACCAAAACAATAAGTTCAATTTATTATCCTATTCATTAGAAAGTGCCTAAAGGCAGAAATTGCATTTGCACTTATACATTACTTGAAGCCATCGTACATATTGGCATTATGCCATTGGCTTCACTTTCTCATAAGGCTTTGGAATGCTATTTTCAGTATGTTATGAGTTTCATTAACACAGTAGAAAGTACTACAAAATCCAAAAACAATAGCTCTGTTCCACACTCGAGTGCAGGGCATGATTCCATAAGGGCACTGATGGGTGCATTCTGCCTTGGATAAGTGATGGTGATATGCTGAGATCATATCACCAGATATGTTGCAGCCCGAGCACTTTTGCTGTCCACTGTGTCCCTCTTGAGACCAAGACAGCAAACTTCTTGTCTCAACTTTGATAATGCTGGCTGCTGAGGAAGGCATTTGCTGGGCTCCTCCCTAATGGTTTTGCTGCTTTTGTCATGCAGATGCCACAGAATGATGTGGGGCAGTTCTCATTATCCTCCAGAGAGCTTTGTTGTGTTCCCTCCAGTCCCCACCTCAACAAGAATGAAATGGCTGGAGAAGTCCAGTTCCGTGCCATTGCTATGTGGATAGATATCTTTTCATCAAACCAGGGTCCTGCAGCCTCAGTGCTGCCCTGATATGGCTGGGAACTGGACATGGAAAAGTTGGTGGAGACTGAAGGAAGGATGATGGCCCAGGTATTGTGAACTGGGGTCTGTCCTCAGTCATGAAGTATGGAGGGCTTCTGAACCTGTTAACAGGTTGTTGCCAGGAACACTTCAACTTGCAGTGGCAGCCTGCTTTGTAAGGGTCAGCCCAGCTGCTGGGTTTCTCCCTTCAGAAGGCTGCGAAGCCTCGCCATTTGCTCTGCATGGGAGAGCCTCTGACCACTCAGATGCTTCAGCTGGGGCTGAGCAGAGCAGTCTCCGACCACTGAGGGGGTGGATGGGAAGACACATGGCCTTGAACCAGTCCCTGCCCCAATGCTTCTGCTGCCTTCACAACCCCTCAACAGATTGAGGTCTGCTTGCTCCCTTGAAGTTCGTAAGGGCTCTCGATTCAGATGCTGGTGCCCACCCAGTAATGTTACAGGCATATCTAGTTGCGTGGTTCTGTCTGAAACAAACCCTTGCGTTTCTGTTGATGCATGACGGCATGTATGTCCTAAGGCTGATAAGTAATCTAATGTAATTTAGTGGATTACCATTTTTGTGGTGTATGTGACTGGAATTCATACCATTCTAGGATGTTGATCTGCACACAGGTGGTTGGTCCAGGGTGAAGTGCTCTGACTCCGGAGCAGTAGAGCTCCTCCTGCATTTAACACCCTTAAAGCACCCTACTTTCAGGGTGGGAGCTTCTCTGAATGCCAGGAAGTTTCAGAGTAGCCCTTTGACAATGGAGCACCTGACATTAGAGTACTGATCTACCGAAGAGAGAAAGAGAAGGTTTATTTGGATACTTTTAAGGATCAGAATGACCAATCTAGAATTTGAGGTACCAGAGGAATGAGCAGCAATTACGTGTGCAGTGTGTTAAACAATGAAAACGAAGGTATGCTTAATTTGTCAACTGCCTCTAGGTTTGTCCAAACGTCCTTCAACTTCTGAAGCTAGTAGTATAACCCCGAAAAAGGCCAAGGCCAATGAAACAAGATCTGGAAGTGAATCACCTGTCTCGCCTTCAGTTAAATCTCCAAGTGAGACCTCATCAGTTCAGAAAGGTAAGATAAGTTGTATTGCCCCAGCAATTAAATGCGTGCATTATTTCAGTGTGGAGATGTAACACGGGGAACTGCCAGTGCTGGGCTCAACACATCTGCCCTGCCCGGAAGCACTGCAGGGATTGCCCCGGGCACCTCTTCATGCAGAGCCATGGCCACAGCTCAGAAGCATGGTCTTAAGTCAAGATGGGTGCCAAGACCAAGGGACAGACTGACCGTTGGTAGTAGTTTCATGTCCCCTTACACTGTACTGGGTGGAGAAACTGTCCCTATTCTAGGCCAAAAATCCAAATAAAGGTAACAATTTGGTAGGGACTGTTTGTTTCCCGTCTTCAGATAAGTTTTCTGGAACAATAGAGGAAGTGACCGCAAGACTTTGTGCGGAGGATGTGTGGCCTGCGGGCCTCTAGAGGTCACTAGATTGCAAGTTACATCTTGCCTCACCAGTTGGGGCTGATGTGAATTGCAGTCCAACATCACCTGGAGAGCCACATGCTCTGCATCCTTGTTACATACCCATGACTGTGTGCCTGGTGAGCTTCAGCCCCCGAAAGGCCAGCAGTGGATGTTGTTTGTGTCCGTTAAGACTATAACAGGGTGAGGACTGCGTTCGGAAGGAGTAGAGCCCTTTCCCTGGTTTGGGCCCACAGACACATTCAGAAATCTGAGGAAGTGCTGTGGGCACCACCACACAAAGCCTGATCTGTGGATTGCTGCTTTGGGGTGTGCCTGTCAAATATATGCACCCTGTCCTGTGCCTCATTCAGCAAAACCTTTGATGTTGTGTCTGTTGGAAACAGCAACGTCTCTTTCACAAGGGTTTGTGTAATTTGGTGAATTGCTGGTGCTGCAACACCACCACAAAATAGCTCAAGCGCATGTTTTGGCCATACCCAGTGGTTGCTTCTTTTGGGGAGGAGTTTACAAGGCATAATGTACTGGACAGTTCTTGATACTGATGTGCAGATTTAAAGTAATTAGGTGCATCATCAAAATTAACAAAAAAGGGAGAGATGGATTATCTGCACCCATTTTGACAGCTAAAAGAGATACTAGAGAATTGGAAGGACAAACATCTTGAAATGCAATGCACTGAGGACTTCAACCCTTTCAATATATGAATGGATGGTGTATAGATAACACCTTCAAATGGATATTCATTTGGCTATTTGGTCTACTTTTGTTGTAGCCTATGTATAATTGCTAGAAAGTAGTATGCTTTTCATTCAAATTCATGTACATTTATTAGTAAAACAAGAAACAATACCAGTAAATGGGCTTCTGAAGGCACCATGTTGTGCATGCCTCACTGAAGGGACCCACAAGAGCCGTGTTGGCAATTCTTGCTCTAAAATTACATCAGCTTGGAAACAAATTGCATGGAAGGAAGTGCCACTGCAGCAAGAGAGTTCTGGATGCAACAGATCAGCCACAGCAATAAGTCCAAAGCAAGTTACTAGCCCACAGTTTTATTAGTACAACTGAAAAAAAAATGTATCCAATCACATGGGATAACACCTCTTTTTCCTTGTACAGGTATTACATCAAGCAATGTTAAAAATGGGGCCCCATTTCCACAAGCGTGTCCAAAGTGTAATATTCATTTCAATCTTTTGGAGCCATTAAAAAATCACATAAAGGTAATAACATGCAGTTATAAATGTGATACTGGTGTGAATGCATTTTAAAAGAGACAAATACTGCCAGGTTGTCTTCCTGCTATGCACTGAAAGTTATCTTCTAAAAGCAAAGATAACACAATACACAATTAAGATTATAACTAATGTATGTATTTGTATGTGTATTTTTATGGTTCCTTCTAATTTGCATTGCATTAATAATTTTTTTGAATGGTAGAACCTTCAGCTGCGGCATTCTTATTTGGGGTACATATTTCCAGCAAGCGTTGTTGCTGAGTATATTGGAACTCCTAGAGAAAATACATACTTAATTCAACCCACTCTTACTAGCAGAATTGAAGGAAGCCTGGGATAATGTGTCAGTGGGCCAAACCCTGTGCAGCTCGGAACAGCTGTTCAGCAGTCCCGTTTCTTGAAAGCTTTCCAAATTTATGGTAGGCATTTTATGATGGGATCTTCCTTTATACTTGTAATGCTTTGTGCGCATCCCATGAAAAGCAAAGCTGGTATTGCTGTCACGTAATGCATAGCTAACTAAGCAGACAGTTTTAAATCACTGATTGCTTGGGGAGTTTGGGATTCCATCAGGAGTGAGGCTAGCCTTGAGGTGGAATGAAATGTTCTTTAGGTAGCAAGCAGTCACAGGAACACAGGAAGCCCCTTGTACTGAGCCAGGCCACCTGCTCTGTACTGTCTGCACTGACCGGCAGTGGCTCCCCAGGGCCTTGGGCAGATGGCTCCCCAGACCTGTGGCACGGCCAGGGATCGACCCTGGTGCCTTGCACCTGCAAGACACGCACTGTGCCTGGGAGCTCTGGCCCCACCTCTGCCTGCTTGCTCGCCAGTGAGTTTGATGATAAAGGCATTTGATCCACCTCCTGCTCTCTTGTGTATAGCACTTCCTTGAGCTCAAATGAGAGATGCTGGGCGAAGGGCAGATGGATGTCTGTTAGGTTCTGGGTTTGCTTATTTTGAGGGTAAGTTTCATTATGGTCTTTAACGTATTTTTGTTGTCCTCAGTATTGCTGTCCAGATATGGTACATAACTTTCTGGGAACAGCCAAAACGTGCTCTTTGGGTACAACATCTAAAGCTGCTGAAGCAGAGAAAGGAAAACTGATCATGTTGGTTAATGACTTCTATTATGGCAAGCACGAGGGTAATGTCCAGCAGGTGCGTCAGGAGCAGAAGACACATACGACCTTCAAATGTGCTAGCTGCATGAAGCTTCTTAAAAGTAACATCAGGTACTTCCCCTTCTCTTCCTTTCCCCCTCCTTCATTTACATCGCACTTTTTTCTCCTCTGAGGAACCCGGGTCAGCTTCATAGCTCTGTTTTTATCCTCTTGACGGCAACCCTGTGAACCTGCTTGGGCCGAGAGTGAGTGACTGACCCAGAGTCACCCAGCAAGCTCCGTGGCCACGTGGGTACTAGAACCTGAATCTTTCAGGGCACCAGTGCAACATGCTCACCACTACACTGGCTCTCTGCCCTGAGAAATGGGATGAAGGCAAAACTGTAACTTGAGGCCCAGCTTTGCCTGAGTGTAGGTCCCAGTGCCCTTGCAAACATCCCTAGCAATGCCCTTTTCTCTCTCCTTGCAAAGCTGCTCTTACGTTCTTCCATGAAGTGGTGTTCTTCCAGTGCTACATACAGAGTAATCTGAAGAAGTCATTGGAAGATTGAGGGGTTGGTCTGGATTCCTAGACTGGATGTCCTTTTTGAAGAGGAAAAAATAATTCCTGTGGATTATGAGAATGACTGTTTCTCTAGGAGGACTGTCCTTTTTCTTTTGTTTCCAGTATTTATATATCATCCAATGGCAGTGGCCACCTATTTGATGGCTTTAAAAGGGGAATGGACAGATTCCTCAGGGAGAAGAAGACTGTCAAGGGCCCCTAGTCCTGATGGCCACATGATCTCTTCAGTGTCAGAGACAACATGCCTGTGTACACTAGCTGCTGGGGAACATGGACAGGTGAAGGCTGTTGAACTCCTGTCCGACACAAGAGTTTCCCATGAGCAGCCACCTGGCTGATGTGTGAGCAGAATGCATCACACATGGATCCTCGGTCTGGTCCAGCATGGCTTGCCATAAGTTCTGCATGTCCCCTGGGCAGTTTATAAGCAAAGGATTAAAACCATAAAATTCAAAAAATAAAATCTGAAACAAGATAAGGAGTAACAGAATAAAACCTATTCAGTCTATTCAGCATCAACGTAATTATAATTTAGGCATGTAGGAAGCTGCCAAATACTGAATGAGATTCTTAGGTTATCAAGCTTGGCTCTGTGAGGCTTCAGGCAGGATGTGTTTTGAACCGTGCCCAGAGGGGCTGTGGGACTTCTGTGGACAAAGCAGGAGCTCTGCCACTGAGCGACAGCCCCTCCAGTGGTGCCCGGTTACACCAGGGAGGCCCAAGGAGCCTGTTGGCTCTCAGGAGGGCACAGCAGGTACTTCACGGTGCTGCTTGAGATGGCACCTCTCTGCTCCACTCTGCAATTATGGGTTTGGGTGAAATGTCACCGATTTAGCTGTGACCTGTTGCTCTCAGGTTTATGAACCACATGAAGCATCACCTGGAGCTGGAGAAGCAGAACAGTGAGAGTTGGGAAAGCCACACGACCTGCCAGCACTGCTACCGCCAGTTTCCAACACCTTTCCAGCTCCAGTGCCACATTGAAAGTACCCATACCCCTCATGAGTCATCAAGTACGTTTTAAAAAACTCTTTGCTTTGTGGGTGTGGCTGTGTGTGGAGGGGGGAGTTTTTCTTCCCCTGAGGGGCAGAAGAGAATCTTGTTAAGCTGCCATCCAATTCAGCTAGTGACATTTTACCTGCTTGAGTAGGTCCTTGGGTTTCACAGCATATATGAAGTTACTTACAAGAAACCTTTTGTAAAGCAGCTTTGGCCTCTTGATTCACATGGTTCTAAGGGAGCCAAGGGGTTGGAATGTGTAGCCCAGGCATTGATGGGACTCTGCAGCCAGTGAAAGCTGGCCTCCGTCCTGAGGTGGAGGGTGGTTTGGACCAGTGTTGAATCAATTTCTGTATCCAGTGTAAGTGTTCAAGAGCGCTAACTGAAAATTACATGGAAGGAAGTTTTCAAATTCCCAACATGTTAGTCTTCCATGACAAAAGAGCTAAACAGTTTAGACTGGTTGGTTATTCTAAAAAATAAATTAAACTGGCAACTGAGATTGAACCGGAAGCCTGAGGGTCAGTTAGTTCATACAGGGGTGCCTCAGCAGGGACTCTGAGTCTCAGCACTGGCATCAGAGTCTGTGTCCGAATATGGTGGCCAGTCCGAGTGGGGCAGACAGCAGAGCGCACTGCTCCTTCTCTTGAGCAAAGCAGGGTGGATACTGTCGCCCCACTGCGATGGAACCACGTGGGGAAGCTAGTGAAAGGTGTTCCAGAGCCATGTCTGCACTGAAGACTCCTGCGGTTTTGTCCTACTCACTGTCTTGTTTTTAATTTAGCCCTCGTTTCTGCTCTCTTCCAGCTGTTTGTAAGATATGTGAACTTTCCTTTGAATCTGAACAAGTGCTTTTGCAGCACATGAAGGACAATCACAAGCCTGGGGAAATGCCATATGTTTGCCAGGTACCGCAGAGTGTGCATTTTGCACATGCCTTTGGCTGACTTGCTGTGTCTAAGGAACATTACTGCAGCTCAGCCTTTCTCTCTCTTTCTCTCTAGGTGTGCAATTACAGATCGTCGGCATTTGCAGATGTGGAGAAACACTTTAGAGCTATACATGAAAACACTAAAAGTTTGCTCTGTCCATTTTGTCTTAAAGTTATTAAACTTGGGGCACCATATATGCACCACTTTATGAGGCATCAGGTAAGGGTTCATCTGTGGAGTGAGAGGCAAGCAGGCAAGAGGAATGCAAGGCTTCTGTGTGACAGTAACTAGTAACTGGGTTTGTGGCTGCTGGTCCCCCTCCTGCCCCTGAAGAATGCCTGGTATGAATTTAGGTCACAGTGCTAGTTGAGGCTCAACCACAGTGAAGCAGGAAAGGGGCTGCTTGAACTCTTGGCATCTGCTGACCATGGAAGCTCTCACAAATGGCTCAGCTAAGCACATGAAGCTCCGTATGCCGGTTGAAAGGGGATGATAGCCAATTGAAGTAATAAACTACAATCCCCTGGTGAGATGGTGCTTGCAAGAAGAGTTTGATGGCAGGAACAGATTGCAGCTATGTGTAGGGGCATCAATTTTGTATTGCCTTATGTTTTCAAAACCTCTTGCAATCTTAAGCTGCTGTGCCCATGAATTACAGTATTACTGAGGTGAAACTTTGAGATTGCATTGTCATTTTGGCATGAGCTCCTCACTTCATTCTAGCGTCAATGTTTTTACTTTTTCTGCTCAAAGAAAAAGGGAGTGCATCGCTGTGCCAAGTGCCGACTCCAGTTCTTGACATGCAAAGAAAAAATGGAGCATAAGTCTCAGCATCACCGAACATTCAAGAAGCCTGCTCAGTTGGAGGGGCTGCCCCCAGGAACCAAAGTAAGCTGAATGCATCATCTTGTGCAAGTGAGAGACAGTTGGTGATTCAGAGCAAGAGAGGGCTTTGCGTGTGCCCCGGGGATGACTGTTCCCCACCGGCGCTTTGCGGGAGGGCCCCTGCACAGCTGTGCTCTGGGTACTCTTGTGCCCATAGCAGAGGACTCCATGGAGAACCCAGCATCGAAGAGGCAGGCTTCCCAAGGGATTCATTTGCATTGCTTGAGAAGCTAGCTTCCTGCTGGTGAGAACTGCATGCACTGAATCAGGCTGCCTCATTCTGATGATGGCTGCAGTTACATGAGAAAAAATGTGGTTCAGAAAGGAGTATCCATGCAAATATGAAACTGAGTGTATAGGCAGCCTGTTCCCCAAGGATGTGCAATGGTTCAATCCTGAGCAGCTTTTCGCAGTGCTGTAAAAGCTTCTTGTTTGGCAGTTCTTGGGGGCCCAAGTTTAGATCAGCAACCAGGAGATTTAACTTGTCCTGAGTCATTGTCTGTTTTGATGAAAGATGGGGTTGTTACCTGCACTGGCCTTTGTGGAGTGGCAAAATATAAATAAATATAAATATATGAACTGACACATTCCTTCAGGCGTGGCATCCCGGTGGGGTTCCAGCCATCCTTGATTCTGTGACAGTCTTGTCCCAGTGTGTGTGCTCTGTGAGTGAGCAGGTGGGGGCTGCCGGGGCACGTGAGTGCGTGGCATTGCTTTGCTCTGTTTTAGAACAGACACACTGGGAGTGGAAGACGGTCGGCTTTGTGCAGGCTCTGCTGCTACTCAGTTCCTTTGAGAGGGCGAACTGGCTGAGATTGCACAGAGCTGCTCCATCCTGTGCTGCTAGTATATTTTACTTCAAGATGTGTAAAAGTCAGGACTGGCCAAACCAAATGGGAACTCTGTGCAGCAAGATAACCTGTCGTGTTCCTGAAGCCGAGAGAAAGCTTACAAGATCTCCTGCTCCTAGGTTACTATCAGAGCTTCTGTTGGATCTCTTCACCCTGCATCAGCAGCTGCCTCTTCGGTCAGCCCAAATGCATCCACATTGCAGTTGTCTCCTAATGCTAAAGTGACAAACACTAAGACTCCTAGCAAGCCGAACGCAAACAAAGCAAAATCAAAATTGAAGCCGCTGAGTTTGCAAAGAAAGCCGAGTCTGGGGACAGGGAGCAGCAGCAGCAGTACCAGCAGCACCAGCAGTAAAAAAAACAGTAAAATTGCAAACACCGCATTAAATAATCTAAGGTAACTCTTCTAATAACTTTCCAGAGACCTGCTTTGAAAATGAACGAGAGCGAATAAAAGAAGCAGCAGAAGCTTCATTCCTCCACATAGATCGAGTGCATGTGGTTGGTGGCACATTGCTCACCATGAGTTGAAGCTGCTTGGTGAGGTGGGCGTGTCCTGTCTCGGTGACCCCAGCGTGTCGTGCGCTGCCTTGAAGATGCAGCCAGTGCTGGGAGCCTCCCCACTCTGGGGTTCCCTTCCTCTGAAAGGTGGCCTTTCAGAGGCTGTTTTACCATGGATGAGCTGAAGGATTAGAACCGGATGGCTTCAGGCCCAGTCCCAGCACCTGGCATGGGAGGGGGGTGAATGCTTGGCCCTGCTGCGGCTGATACCAGCCTCGCTTCAGTTTCTGTGCACTTCTCTGATTTACTAGCCCTTTGCTGTGTGAGGTTGCTGTGGCCACTGCCATCTTAGCTACTGGGACTTGCCCTTGGTGTAGCCACCCCCTGCTCTTTTCTTTTGCTGGCAGCTAAGGCACTTTTGTGGCTGAGCAAATAATCACAGCTAAGCATAGCATGTATTATTATTATTATTATTATTATTATTATTATTATTATTATTATACTATTACTATTAATTTCATTATATTTCTATGCTGCCCCGTTCTCTGAGGGTTCTCTGGGTGGGTTACAAGATACTAGACCAGCATATAAAAATATAATCAATAAAATAGATATAAACAATAAAATTAATGCAATAATATACAGGGTGATACAGAATAAAAGATAAGAAAGGATCATGCTCAAAACAAACCAAGCAGAGCCAAATAATTAAAACCAAAGCCTATTGATGAAGTAAATCCTCAACAATACACAAATTAAATTAGCCAAATATCTGTTGGAACAAGAAAAATTTTACCTGGTGCCTAAAGAAAGCAAGGTCGCACCAGCTGTATGTCCCTGAGGAACGTATTTCAGAGTCTGGGCACCACAGTAGGGAATGCCCCCTCCCAGCCTCCCCCACAATGAGATTTGGAGGAGGACTTTGGAAGATGATCTAAGTGGGCAGATAGTCATGTGTAGAGAGAAGCGTTCCTTCGGGACCCCTGTTTAGGGCTTCAGCACTTTGAATTGGGCCCAGACAGGAGCAGGGAGCCAGCGCAGCTGTTGGAGAACCAGCGTAGTGTGTTCTCAATGGTCAGTCCTCGTTAGCAGCCACGTTGTCTTGTTCTGTATGAGTCATAGTCTCTGGACCATCTGCAGAGGCAGCCTCACACAGAGCACATTGCAGTAATCCAGGGGAGAGGTTACCAGCACATGGATAACTCTGGCAGGGCTTTGGTCATCCAGGTAGAAACATAGCTGAAAGATCAGTTGAAGCTGAAGACAGGTGCTCCTGGCCACTAAGCCTACCTGAGATACCAGGGAGAGCTTGGGGTCCAGGAGAACTCCTAAGCTAGGACGCTTGTCCTTTTGGGGGAGTGAGATTCCATCCAGGGCAGGTTGGAAATTTCCCAGTTGGAATGAGAGAGCGCCCCCCAACAGAGCACCCCTCTTACCTGGATTCAGTTTAGTTTATTGGCCCTCATCTAGCCCATGACTGAACTTAGGCACTGGTCTCGGGAAGCCACTACCTCACCTGGGTCAGATGAAAAGATGTGTATGTGAGAACGAGTGGGCTGGAGTGGTTTTTAGCTATATGATGGATCTGTGCATGAAGATGCTTGTGGTGTGGAGGGATGGATGCGCTTTGGGATAGTGTCTGTCCTTCCGTCTGAAAGAGATGTGTGGTGCACTGCTTTGAATGCATCCCAAGTGATGATTTCTTCTGCCTCCTGCATTTTGTTAAATATATATATTTGGCCAGGGCTAATGCAGTGTTGTACGCAGAATCCCACAGATGTTCTGAGGCTTTTGTAGTCTTCCCACCAGCCTCTTCCCTCACCAGTAAACCTCACAGTCTGGCAGGTCCCTTGCAAAGCCACTTCTGAAAGCCAGGGGACCTTTGAGAACAGAATTTGTAAATCATTTTCTTTGGATCCTGACTAATTATTTTCTTGAAGGATGCTTTCTAGGAAGAATGGTTTAATTGATAGTTCTCCATGTCTTTCCTCTAATTCTGATTTTGGTTCACATTAGATGTCCAGATATTCAGAAGTGCATTGAGTGTTACTCAGATATAAGGACTTTTGCCAGCCACTTTCCTGCCTACGTCCGCTGCAGTTTATGCAGATACAGCACTAGCTGCAGTAAAGCCTATGTGAACCATATGATGAGGTAGGAATGTTCTGCCACGTGGTGGCTGCAATTCGCGTGTTTGCAATGCTTTGGTTTTCTATAGCTGCAGGAGGCCTTAGCGCTGAGCCCTGCGGAAGTGGCAGGCGTCGGCTTCTCTCCAGAGCAGTGCTTCTTCTTGGCTGGGAGATGCTGGGAGTTATATGCCAGCACAGCCTGGTGGGCACCAACTGGGGAAGGCAGGTCTGGCACAAGGCAGTTTTGCCTGTCAGCCGGACTTGTAGGGAAGCCGCCTGCAGAAGCACTCGCCCTGAGGAGGGGGCTCTCTCCAGATGGATTAATGGCTGAAAGCCCAGTTGAGGTTGGCTGTGATTTGAACTTGGGGTGGGGACTGGCCCTCATGGGGAGTTGAAACGGGGAGGTGGCCCGCGGCCTGACCAGAGCAGTGATGGCTGCTGCTTTGCCTCACCTCCATGGCTGTTCCTGCCTCCGTGGCTCATAAGAGCACGCTCGCATTTTCCTTAACTTAAAAAAAAAAAAAATCTGTTCCACTTTTTTTCACATGGAAACTGGAAGCAGAAGTAGAAAAACAAATCAGTATCAGAATGATGTATCAAAATTCTCTGATAAAAGCGGAAAACCCAGCTCATTAGTTTAAAAAAACCCCTGAATTGGTTCAACTTCCCTTAAAAGCTTCAAAAGAAAGACGCTCAGTCCCTGCTTGTTTAGAGTTGCAACTGAAGCTGGAGCGGAGTGGCGAGCCAGAGAAACAACCTGCAGCTCGTTCTTGGGGTTCTTCCCTGAATTTGCATGGGGGAAATGTAAGGTAGAGATTTGCATTTGGCTGCAGCGTAAACAACCCAGGAACGACAGGTCTACTGTTGTTGTGTCAAAATGTGGTATACAACCCTTCAAAGTATATGCATGAGTTACAAAGGAAGAGTAAAGCTGTGAGATTTAAGATGCATTGAAGTGGGATTATGTGTGGCAAAGGCTGATGCTCAAACTAGGTTCGAGGTAGAAGGGGCTCCTCTTTTGGGGCATTTGTTTGGCCCCTGAAGGAACGGGAGACTGGGTTAGGCAAGCCTTGGTCTGATTGAGTGTGAGCATTATTCTGTTCCAATGTACTTTGGAAGTAAAAATGTACAGGAATTACTGGTTATTGGCTATATTTTGAAATACATGTTTTTTAAAGAACACCATCCCTAGCAGGCCCCCCTTGGTATGCTGAAGGCACCTCCATGCTGGGTTAGCACCTGTGGTGATTTGTGCAATATGACGGTTCCAGGCTCCTCCCTGCAGTTTGTCCTGCCTTGAACCCAGGACAGAGGTTCTCTTTGACCTCCGTCAGTGTTGAGATTCAGTATTTCTGACTGAACCATGAATTTACCTTGAAACAAACACATTTTTCTCACTTTTTTTTAAAAAGAAAGTTGTCTTCTTCACACTTCTATCCTCTGGTACCATTTTTCTATTCTCAATCTTTTCCATGGCTCCTCCACAAAAGGAATCAGCCCCCAAAACAGCAGAAAAGAGAAGCAAAGTTCCTCAGCACCAGGGTACCCAGAAGCCCTCCAAAGGCCAACAGACCTCAACTCCAAATCAGAGCACCTCTTTGATGGCCACACGCAGAGAAAGATGCAGTGAGAGGCAGCTCACCCGCTCCAGCTGCCGTTGTACTCTCATGCTAATGCAGCAAGTGATTCCTCCACCCCCCCCCCCCGCTCAAAAGAAGTGGTCCCAGCTGAGGTAGCCGGGGTGTTTGCATCATCAGACTGTGCTCACTCCTGCTGGACCAATCCAGAGCCCCTCTTGGCCAAAGGAAGGATGAGCGCAATAACGGATCCCCCATCATTGAGGCTTCCTCTTAAACACAGCAGGCAGCCATTTGGGATTCTGGCTTCATAGCCACAGACAAGGGTGAATCCATGGTATTGCCTCCCTTACCAAAGGGACAAGGCCTGAGGAGTTGTAGCTTCCTCCCATTAAGAATATTTCCCAGACTGATTGGTCTGTACATTCTCAACTCACAGAAACTGTCTTGGATAAGTTAACTGCCCAATTCTTAGACAAAGAGGCTGCCAGGCATTTGGGTTTGTGTTTTCAAAACCTTTTAAATGTTACAGCTCATTTCACAAGGTCAGCAGCTGCCTTGGTGGCCTTTCCTGTTATTGCCTCCTCAGCAGAAATCCTCAAGGCAGCAGTCTGGACAAACCTGATACTTTTACCAGGCAGTCAAGATAGACATGTGCCTCTCTGCAAAGTGCCTTCTGTAGGAGGCTCCTCCAAGTAGTTAATTCTAAGCAGGCTTGTCCCACCCTGATTGGCAGTCAGCTGCTGCACATCCCATTTTAGGGCAACCTGGCAAGCAGGTGCTTGCTGAGGGGGTTCCTTCTAGGTCAGTGTGTGGAAGGCATCCTGGCCTCCATCCTGCTGATGTAGCTGGATGCGTTGACTTTGCCTGCTGGGATGGCCTTGCTTCTGCTCCCCTAATTCAGGTCTTTGCCTAGTTCTTCTCTAAGTACAGAGCAACCTCTGCACATCTGTCCCGCTTCTCTCCTGTGCTTTTATTTCTTCCGTTTGTTGGGAGGTGGTTTCACTGCTTTCCCCACTGGGTTGCAACCATGACTGGAGAAGCAGGGAGGAGGCCGGGGCCATGTGCTCTGGCTCTTCAGGGCCATGAGAGCAGCCAGCCCGTCGTGGGGATGCCTTCTGCACACCAGCCGAGAAAGAGCCTCTGTGCTATACGCTGTGGTTCTATCCATCTGGGGGATCCGTGTGCCCAAGGTGCAGATGAGGGCAGCTCTGCGCATGGGACAGATGCTTCTGTTGATGCCGTAAACTTGACAGACCGCGGCCTTGTTTTCTGATGTGTTTGGTGGAAAAGGTTAATTTCTTCCAGAAGCCAATTGAAGTGGTTGTGTTTTTCTTGTAGTTTTCATAGTGCTCGTCAAAGTAAAAGATTTTGGATTTATAAGGCTCATTCAGATGAACTGAGGTAACCTTCTTACTATTCTTTGTAAAAAATGTGTGTATTTGGCAGTGTGCAAGAATTCCTTCTGTGTTATTTTACTCAGAAATAAGCCCCACCATGTTCTGTGGGGTTTCTTTTCTAGCAAGCGTGTTTAAGATTGTTATTGTTAATTTACATTTAGAATGTACGCAGACCATCTAGATTTTGCCCAGATTTGTTTCTTACATATATAAGGTTTGGAAACTGAAACATTCAAGCCAAAATTCTTGACTTTTTCTGTGAAATTGATCTGTTCGCTGTGATTTTTCATTTTATATTTGTTGAATTTTGTTTAGCGCCTTGATTTGTTGTTTTGAATCCATTTTTCCTACCCCCGTTTCAGCACTTACGCATCTGTTGCAAGCGCTGCATAATATCCCTGTAGCAACAGCTGAGAAAGGAAATCCATCCCAAGGGGGCACTGATAAATTTTCTTAGCAGTCCAACAGTGCAGCCTTTCCTTCGATACTCTTGTTCTTTCTGAGGTCAGATACTCTTTTGAGAAGATTTATATAGCTTGCCCTGTAAGAAGAACCTGGAAGGAATGTGTAATAAAGTTAGTATGGCTGTGAGCGGGACACTTTTCCATAGATACTGTGCATAAGCGTACATGCAGCATTGGCAGGAGCACATGCTGTGTGCACCTGTCTGTCTTATACTCACCCTCTTTCCTTTTCTGCCTCACTCCTAGGGGTTTTACGGTGGTTTGTCTTAACTGTGACTTCCTAACTGATGTTTCTGGCTTGGATAAGATGGCTACCCACCTGATTGAAAACCACACTCATACTTGTCAAGTTATCATTGAAAATGGTATGTTCCTCTTGTGCCTTGACCATCTGACAGAGCAGTTGAGAGTTGGTATTGTCTTGTTGGTTTTTGTTGTTAATACTGAACTTCCTGCTGTTCAATTTCAGTTCCCGTGGACTATCTAGCTGCTGGTGACCCTTCTAAGTAAGTGGTTTTTAGATTTAACTATTTCATTGGTTGAATGGATTTTTCTTCTGCATTGGAAGACCTCAGATAATGTATTCTATAACATAGAAATGAGTTTATCTCTGCCTCTGATCAGAAATGCAGATCTCCTTTTAATATTAAGAGTTTTGAATCATTCATGTACAAGATCCAGGACGTATGTGGCACAAAGATACCTGGGGAGGAGTTGGATTTGCTTTTCTCAGGCAGAAGCCCCTTCCCCAACAGTCCCCTCCTGCATGGCAAACCATATTTGAAGAATGAGGAGATGTTCAGCTATTCGCAGAGCAAAACATCTTGTTAAAATCCTACTTAATGTGCCTGAAGCACACCCTTAGGGCACCTACAAATTAGAATTAAAGTGGTTTAACAGATAACGTTTTATGATGAACCCTTGTAAATGAAGAAGAAAGACAGTGACCATTGTGCAGTGAGGAATGCTGCCTTCTGGGATCAGCCATTGCTGGATCGCACAACAGTGGTCAGTGGGGAAGCCTGCGGGAAGGGCAGTAGCCCTTCTCAGCTGCCCCGCACCGGCAAATGGCCTCCCGTGCATGCTGCTTCTGGATTGGGCACTCCTGGCATGACTGATGGGTGCGAACAGGCCTGGCTTCCTCCATGAGCTTCCCACCCCCATTTAAACTACCTTAGGGGCTGGCTCTGGGCACATTTTCTGGCAATGAATTCCATACTGTGATCTTCCTTAAGTATGTTGCCAGTGTAAAACAAGCAAGCAAGCAAACCATTGTAACAACCAGGTTTGTTGGTTTTTAGCCACCTCTGTTCAGGATTGTGAACTTTTCAATAAATGCTATGACATGTGGCCCAGATAAAGATGTCCAATAGTCAGACTTTATTTCTGCGTGCATCAGACCAGTATTTACAAAAAACAAGTATTACCATACTGGTTTTTCTGGAATAGCTAGTAATATTATTCAGTCATAAAGAGCAGACTGAATGCAAGTGCAAGGCATTTCCTGCCTGCCGGGTCTCCAGACCAGCTGCTGGCATAGAGAAAAGGCTGGGCTTCCTCCTTGGTATTCCTTGTGCTGTACAAAGAACTTAAGAGTCATGCAACAGTCTCATAACTGGGGGCAAGTGGACTGATTTTGAAAGCTTCCTTCCTTCCTGTTTCCTCCTTTAAGGTAACTTTTTTTAGGCATATGATAGTTCAGTTTTCTTCTGGTTTTTGTTTTTATTTTGGCTTTTCCCTAGTTAATGGAAATGAATATTGAACTGCTTTGAAGTGCTTCACAATGCAGATATGTTTTCACATGAAAATATTGGCAGTAAATAATAACATAAACAGAAATTTCATCTTGATACTGCAAAGGCCTTGAAAGTCATCAGTCAATAAGTCTTTGCAAGGAGTTAGATAGGTGTTTAAAGCCAATCTTAGGGAGAATTTTCTGTGAACAGTTGCTTATGTATTACAAACCTATGTCCTTTTAAACTGGCAGAAATGGGATGAGTTATGACAGCCTTTGCCTTCATAAATTGAATGCATGCAGTTTCTTCTTATCCTAAGTATGTAGCAGAAGCCGTATAAAAACCATGAATCTTCTATATTTGTGATTAATAACATTATTACCTAGGTGCAATAGATGCAGTTCCATACTTTGGCAGATTAAAATTCACTTTAATGCCACATCAACAAAGAGGAAACAGTCATCAGCAATTTCTTTGAGCATCAAGCCTTTGAAAAATTAACTAGTGTACTAAAACTGATGAGTTTACAAGGTTTTATCCTCACAATCTCTGCAGCAGAATTGTACTTGCATAAACACAGAAAATCAATCAGGGTGATGTGATAAGCTGTTTCTTTAATGTGGTTTAAAAGTCAATACATTTAAATAATGTATAGGTATATAGCATGGGCTGGGTTCTGGAGAAATATTGCAAAAAATCCACCCTTTAAGGGATGGATCTAGGTCTGTATTGTTCTAGCAGAAAATGCTGCAGGAAAGCTTTTTGATCTGCGCAATGCTACATTGCAAGAAGAAGCAAAATTGTAGAACTGAATAAAACTTCATTTATTAAATGAATCGGTACAATGTATATTATGCCCTGTTACTGCCATACATATACTCGTGGTGGCCCACAAGATATTAAAATTACAAAGAAATAAAAATCAAGCAGTCAGAAATGGCTGAAGCATGAAGCGCAGATGAATGTCCATTCAGAGCTTTCCAGCAGGTGTACCAGAAGCCAGCTGGCTGGACAAGCAGCTGGAGATCCATCCTGGCAGAAGTTGAGGGCCCCGCTCCTTCTGCCTGAAGTTCTTACTTCATTACAAATGGTGGAAAGTAGTGGGGATTTTCAGAATGGTTTCGACACCATTCAACATAGATTGCGTATCAGTATTCATTTCACATTGGCTTTCATGTTGATCATACAGTACTTGAAGACATTTAATATTCTTTTGTTCTTCAGCTTAGCAAATCGTGCATCATTGGACAACACGACTGAAGAAAAAGACCAGGTATAGTCTCTGTTTGGTTTAATTTTTATATAGGCATTCACATTTAATATATTTATAATTGTAGTCATCAACATCTTAATAGCCTCTGGTTGTAAAGCTTAAGCATTCAAAATAGCTTTTGCATTATGATTTTCAAATTGCTGGTTTCAAGACTAAAACCCAACACCAGATACATCTAGACAACTAGAGAACTATTTGGAGTCCGAGCTCCAACCTCTGAAAGTCACTGCAAGGTTGAAGCCGAGACTCTTGAGTGCAGAGTAGCATCCCCCATACTGCAGCCACTGGGGAAAGAAATGCCCTGAGAATGCAAACAGGATTAGGAGAAGGGGCTGCACGGGCCCTCCAGGGGAGACCGGTGCTGCCATGAATCCAGGCGTCCTAGCAGTGCCTCAACTGCTGCCTCATGTGCCCTGTGCTGTGGCACTTGCACACCCAAAACTGGCCCTCTTGGTTTTTGTCCGGGCAGGAGGAGCACGAAAGCGACCTTCACCACACTCCTCTCGCCCCGCACCTGGTCTCTGTTACATCCTGTAAGTGTTAGTAAACCACACATCATCTTGTGTGTGCCATGGTGATACATTTGTGCCTTTTATTGTGAACGAAGGGAATCCATTTCCCAGATCTGTCTGGTGCGTTCTGTGAGAATGGGGAGCAGATGCTGCTCCAGCATCACCTTGAGTTCCTTCACCTTTTGTGGGGTCAGATGTCCTGCATGGCTGCCTTGAATCGGAGCTGCCAGTGCTTCTCCAGAGCGCTTTCTTTGTGTCTTGCATTCATGGAAGACGTCTCTGTGTTGGGAAAGCGAGTGGCACAGCCCACCATAGAATCACACGCGCTTCTCCCTAGTGTGAAAACGGGAGGGCTGTGCAAAACTTAACAAAGCTGTTTCTGTTTCAGAACCCTTCCAGGCCCAGTAGTCCTTCGAAGCAAAATGCTGAATCTCCTTCCCTAAGGTAAACTGTTCCTTTACATTCCCTTTTGGAACAGTGGGTTGTACGGGGCCCTGTAGACAAGCACACTGATCTCCAGATTGAGTTCCACCAGTGGGGCCTGTGATGTGGTTTGCTGTGACCCCCTCCCTGATAGACCCTGTGCCTGCTGAGCGTGCCTAGTTCCCATTTGGCTGCTTTAGGCTCTTCCCCATGTAGTTTCCCCCAAAGATGGTTTCTAGCTTTGTAAAGTGGCTTTAATTACCCTCCCGATGGTTCCCTGACACACTGATGGTGGTGTTCTGGCCATGTAAAGATCAGAGGCCAAAGAATGAGCTTGCTCTCATTTTGTAGAACTGATTCGAGCTGCTGTCTCAGTCACTGTTCGTGTTGTAGGAGTTGGAGTCTGAGCATGTTCTTGAGGTGGCATGTGAACAGGTCTTAATAACTGTGGATAACAATGGACCGACACAAATTCAAGGACCTTCATTTTCATTGCCTGGAATATTTTGAATGTTTCAGAAATGGAAATGCTGAGGTTTTCTGAGTTGTTTAGAAGCTGGCCAGGATGTTTTGCTAGAGCAGAGTAATAACATGTTGGCTTTGCTTTTTTAAGCCCACAAGTAAAAGACTCTACAAAAGAAACAGGAAGGAACAATGTTGGAAATCAGAGTGATGATACAGCCTTAACTTCTGAGAGAGAAGAAAACAAATTGCCCATTTTACAGAACAGTTTTGGTCCGGAGCTCTGGGCATGCGTAGATAACCCTGTAGAATCCACAGAAACTGAAAAGGCAGAGGAGCATGGAAACCAGCACGAGGAAGGCCCTTTAGTTATTGCAGGTGAAGAAAAGAAGCCTATTTGTGATCTAGAACTTCGAGCCTCCTCAGAAAGCTCTGCTGAAGAAGGAAATGTAGACAGCCTTGGAAATCAAACTGATCAAGATTTTTTATCTGCTGAGTGTGAAGGAAATGCATGTGTATCCACTGTTGAAGATTCATCAATTTCAGAAGGCCATACTTTTTTAGAAGACTCTGCAGGAGAAAACAAAGATGACCTTGAGAATCAAGATAAGGAAGGCCCTTTAACTGCTGTGTGTGAAGGGAGCATGCCAGGAGTAGACAAGCCAGCCTGTGTAGAACTCTCAGCCTGTTCAAATGACCCTACAAAATGGGGAGATACAGACTGCCATACAGGTCAGGGTGATGCATGCCCCACAGCTGCCGAGTGTGAAGGCAACATACTGTTTTCTGGGCCAGAAGATCCCGCTGTAGAGGGCTCGGCTTGCTCAAATGACTCCACAGAACCTGCAGAAGAAGCAGAGGGGGTCAAGCGTGAAAATGAGGAGAATAAGGCTGCTTCATCTGCCAAGCATGAAGCAAGTGTTTCTGTGCCAGCTGGAGGAGAGCCCTCCATTTCAGAACTTGGTGACCATTCAAAAGATTCTCCAGAAGAAATGAGGAACAATCATGGAAATCAGTCTGATGAGGGTGAAGGAAATACCTCTGCAACAACTGTGAAAAACTCCAAGCCAGAGCTCCAAGGTGGTACAGTGGTGGCCTCATGTGGAAGGACAGAATCTGATGATCAGGTAGAGGAAAAATCCTCAAAGTCTGTTCGTAAAGAAACCAACTCTTTGCCAAGCTCAGAAGATGCTGTCTCTGATACCCAGACAAAAGAGGCTGATTTGGATGAGGCTCAACTTTCAGATGTTGATCCTGATGACTCACAATCCGCATCCAATGAAGGAGTGAGCTTTGAACAGTTTTTGAGAGGAAGAGGTGAACCTGATGCTGCCAGTTCTGATGCAAGTGAGCAAAGCAGCATTCATCTGGAGCCTCTGACACCATCGGAGGTCCTCGAGCACGAAGCAACAGAGATTCTTCAGAAAGGGGGACCGGCGTCACCACCCAGTCAGGATGGATCAGCTTCTGAGCAAGTGACTGCCATTTCTAGAGAGGGCAGCCCCACTCAGGAGGAGGAGGAGGAGGAGGAGGAGGAGGAGGAGGAGGAGGCAAGCCTGGCAGAAGAGAACGATGAAGCAAGCTGAGATGGGAGAGTCGGAGAAAGGCAACACGCTGAACAGGTGACTGTTGTACCCTCATGGATGTGGGTTGTGAGGAAGGGACAGAGCTGTGCATTTTATAATACTGTTGAAGCCTGTTAATTACAAATCCAGCGGGTGGTGACGAAGAAAAACCAGCAGTTGCCTGCCATAGTAGAACTTGCGAGGCCAAGAGGAAAGAAAATGTTTGTTTGACCACAGCGTTTGTCGTGCTTGGGTGGTCGTGCTCTGCAAAGAGCATTTGAGCCGCTCAGTCTAGACAAACGTGAACGGTGGGCTGCACATTGCACCCCTGTCCCATCAGACGGTGGGGAGGACTGTCTGACATCAACACTACTGGATTGGTCTGATCTTACTAGATAATAAGCTCACCTTAAACTTTCAGTGAAAGTGGAATATTATAAGCAAGCAAATATATTTGTGGGTTTCCCAATATGCAAGCTTTGCAGAAATCTGTCACGCTATTTCTTTGAAAGACGGAGCATCGTGGCCTGTGTCTTTGAGGTTATTACTGTTTTTTATTATTTTTATTGATGGCAGGCCATGGAAGTCCAAAGTGGACTGGAGGAAATGCTGAACTGGACTAGAAAGGTGTAAACAGTTAACCAAAACAAACAAAAAAGACTAAGAAACATTTAAATCAGGTATTGAAATGTTTTTAGTCTAAATTTATGTGAAACTGAAGCTAAATGATGGGGAGGGGGGTTGGCATGAAAATCGTTTTGATACATAGTTAGCTGAAGGAATGCATAACATGATTTAACTGTAGCTTGCTTTTTAGTATTAACAAGCTTAATTAAAACGCTCTATCTGAATCTTTTAGAAAGTGATTTTGGACTTGTCAAGGTTTGTTTTTAAATGAACTTAAATGTTTTGAACTTCCGTTAAGATACTGATGTACATATTTTGGAGTAAATATTTGCAAGAAAATTATTGTTTTGCTGTTGATATGTGTATTTATGGAAAACTTAACTGGTTTATGTTTGGCTCAAATCTCCAAAAGAATTTTTATTAACTCTAGGCTGTGATTAAACTTTTTATTTTCCCCTCAGAAAGTTGGAAAATATACCATATTTAAATGGAGCAAGGCATTTTATCCTTAGTCATAACTGTAGTGATACGTGAATGCAGTTTTTTGCTTCATGTCAAGATAGATCTTTGGGACCAGGGCAGTCCTGCTCCCATCGTTCTATTTTTGCTACAAGAGGAAGCTTACAAGTTAACGAGACTGAGGTGGTGAAGTGAAGGTTGTTCAGTTTTGAGCTCTTGGGTCAGATGGGGGTTGCATTACTTTGGAGATGCATGCAAAAAGCAGTTCCTGGAAATTCTGTACTGCCCCTTCCTTGCAGTTTCGGCTACAAAGTGGAATAGACGTGAAATTGATGGTGGTGATGATGATGTAGAGAGCAAGGATATTTGGGGGAAAGGGGGACTAGAGCCCTCTCCCTGATGGATTAATGTACTGCTTGAAGGAGTATTGAAAGAATAGTGCATACGTGTGGCGACTCCTCCACCTGCAGTCCAAGATTTCTGCACAATGAGTTGAAGTGGCATTCATAACAGCGAAGGGTTCTTTCAGCCTCTGAAGAACTAGATGGCGTCTTCTTGGTCCCTGACTTCTGTCCATAATCCTAGCATGCCTCTGCATCATGGCTGCACAGCTAGGGTACACACCTTGCTTACTTCCCTGGAAAGGGCGGGCTTCTATCCAGGGAAGATAGAATTTGCTGAAACCCAGCAGGAGCCCGAGCGTGCGTGCTGGGGGAGTGATGGCATTCCTCCTGAGAGCAGCAAAGCCTCTGCTTACTCCACAAGATCATTTTCCTCAGCATGCGACAAGTTTGTGCTCTTTGCAGCTCCACCATCTCTATGTGAGAGAAGATTATGCAGAGGTAGATTGATTGAGAAACGAGGTGAGGCAGCTGACTGGTATAATGGTGCTTTGGGCATTGTTAAGAATGACAGAGTGGAAGACTGACAAATACAATCCCTGAGGCACAATCTCCTGAGAAGTTCTTTTGCCCAAATCCCATGGAAGTAGATAGGTTTGTTTCTGTGGAACTTGGGTAGGAAAACTTCCCAGTGGATTGGGTCCCGTGTCGATTAGCGTTGCCTCGGTGTACTCTGCCATGACTGCAGGGCCACCTCCTCTCCCATGTGGAAAGACCACGGAGAATTCAGACTTAACAAAATGAGATTGCAGACCTCAGAAATGGAATTGCTGCTGGCGAGCCAAAGCCAGGCCATGCTTCCAAATGTTTGCGCTCCATGTCACTGGCCGAGGGTGCATTTCCCTTTGTTTTGCACCGCGGAATCACTTTCCAGGCTTGAGACGGAATTCAGCCAGGCTCCCTGAGGTCCAGCTAATTCCATAATGAGCTCAGACAGTTCAGGGTGGGTTGGTGCGACCATGCCTGGAACTGTCGCATCTCCAGAGGAAGGGTGCTGTTTTTAGTTTGGTTTTGCTTTTTTGTAGAATTGAAAAGGGGAGTCAGTATAAATGAGATACCTTCACTTTGGATGAAGCCTCATGTGAAACTGATAATAAATGAGTTCAGCCAAGGGCTGTGTAAAAGACATTTCTGGTCTCCTGGAAATTAAATCCAAGAGCCTTATTGACAGTGAAGCATGATTGGTTTATTAACAACTCAGCAGAAAACTGCATCTGAAGTGCTGCTTTTATCTGATGCAATTTTTCTCAGTCTGAATTGTGTGTATGCGCTAGATGTTTCAGAACATCTGGACATGGTGATTTGTTTTTTCCTTGCCTGCACCTGCAAGCCCAAGTACACACACAACAAAAAAGGAAATTAAATCTTTTGCAGAGTGAGCGAGAGAGAGAGAGAACTCCATCTAGCCACAAAGCTCAAGGGAGCATTATGACAAGAGCAGAGCTGTAAAAACACGTTGGAGATACTTAATTCTTCCGACAAGCGCCAGTGGTGGCACCTCACGCAGACTCAGCACATGCCCACATTTTGGCAGAGGAATAACAGGAGTCTTAATGCAAATCTGAAAAGGCTCAGAGCACATCCGCCTCGTTTTTATCTAAAAATATCCTCATGATTGGGAAGAACTTGTGTCATTATCTTGATTTCTGGAACGAGAATTAGATGTCTTCCCTTGAAAACTCAGTGGTTATAGGCAGCATTTCTATGCCTGTAAAATTTAAAACCTGCTTACTAGCCCATGGCTGGCTATCCAAGTAGTTTTCAATATAAGATAATTCAAATATAAAGAGAAGAAAATGAACTGACTGGCTCTAGACTGCAGATCTTCCCTCCAGATTATCCCTCTGGGATGGCACTTAATGCCTTGCTCCACAAGTGCCTCAATCTGGTTAATTCAAACAGCCACATCTGGTGTCGGTTACTCCCATGAACTTCTGTTGCAAAGTGCAAGGAACTAGAGTGAGATTCCAAATGGGGAATTTCGCTGCTGCCCAGCACCGTTCCCTCTCCTTGAGATGGGCTGGAGGTTATTCAGGGCAGGAAGCCCTGCTCCAGAAGGCTGGTCCTGCTGGGGCACCTGCCTGTGGCCCATGATAAGAGCAGCAGCAGGCAATGCTGGGCAAAGGCATTTTGTCATCCGTGTTCTGTCCAAAAGAATTAGCTCCCCCCCCCCCCGCCATTTTTCTGGTCTGCTTCCCCATCCCCACTTGAGGCAAGGCTACAGTCTGCTCCCAGGATCCCTTTTGGTTGAGAGTCTAACTGTGCTGACAGTATTGCAAGAGTTACGAAGTCCTTGGAGGGGAGAGACACTTTCTTAAAAGCAGTGTAGTGGGCTAGGAATCCTGAGACATCTTGTGGTGACACTTGCCAGAATGATGACGATACATAGGATGAAGGTACGTGATCCTAGTGAAGCTTCTTCTTGGGTAAACGTGCATAGAAATGGATTGTCGGCACTCAGTTCCACAATTGAAAAATCCATATTAAATGCACTGTACATGGTACTACTTGCTCAGGTAGAAATGGAGAGTTTTGTTTTATGAAACACCTTAACATGACTTACTCATGTATTAGATTTATATCGCACCTTTTTTCTTACAAAGAGTCAAAGCATCTTACTTCATTCGCCGCCTCTTGCTCTCAGCCTTTATCCTCACAACAACAACCTGCCAGGTAGGTTGGACTGAGAGTCACCCTGTGGGCTCCATGACAGAGCAGAAGGTATGTAACTATTGGCATCAACATAGTAGACAGGATGCAGTTTACATGTTGTGCTTTTTCCTGACTGTGCGGTTTGCTTCCAAGGCATTTCAAGAAGCACTGGGCAACTTCATTATGTTCTCACTACTTTCAAGTGATAAAACCAAGCAGCAAATTCTGCCATAGCTAACAGGTTCCAGAGTGTGGAATTCTGGATTCAGCAAAGCTGCTCAGAACAATTTACCAAATTACTAATTATTATCCCTAACATAAGCAGATTTTGTATGTGTGCACAAACAGCATTGCCATTAGTGATTGATTTTGTTAATTTATATAGCAGCCCATTAACTTATATTCCCTGGATGGCTCTTTAAGATGATGTAAGCATCTAAAAGTATTTCATTCAGTGCCTTTTCTGCCTCTTCTTTTTTAATCTGTGTTAGGAATGCTGCTAGAGATTTGCATTTGCTTCCCTGCACTTAAGCATAAGCCCCTAAGCCTAAGCTTCTCTGTACTTGGTGTTAAATGTTGTGTATGAATGAATGTTTGGGAATCAGAAGTTTGCATCCCAGAAGGCAGGAGAAGTGCTGCATTCCTTTGCCTTGTCCAGGTTCCTGTTAGCTGTCATTGGCTCTTTGGCTTAACGGTACAACCATTGCAGGATTATTTGCTGCTGATGCTCTGCCTTTTCTCCTGCAAGGAATCCAAAGTGGAGATCGGTTTGAGCCACTTGTTTGTCTCAGGATGCTCTTCCTCAAAGGGCTGTCTCACCCCGGCAAGGGGGTGGCACTGTTCTGTAGGCAGAAGATCAATCGCATGCAGCTCCTCCGTGCCTGAAGGAACACCAGTGCTTAGCTGGTGTAAGATCCCCCACCCTGAAGCTTTGCTTCTTGTTCCCTCCCGAGGGCTACAAAAAAAACCCTGAAGCGCTCCCAAAGGGCAACACACTTCTCATGTTGAGTTCTGCTGCCACCTGCTGCCAAAAATGTAACTTGGCACCTCTTTGTGCCCGCCCTGCAGTAATCCCCATTGACCGGGCATGGTTGAAAGATGCTGCTGCTGTGGAGACTGAGCCTTTAACCGTCCATGGAAGGCTGAAGTGAAATAGGCACAGCTACTGCCAATACTGCTCTTCCTCCTAGAAATGCTGTACCTGCTGCATTTAACAGCTGAACCACAAATGCTCCAGGGAGGGACCAGTAATTCAAGTCTTCCAGTAGGAAAGGGGCATATGTGCCCCCCCCCCCAGATGCTGGGCTGCAGCTCCCCTTGGCCCCAGGCGGCATGGCCCGTGGTCAGGCATGGTGAGAGTCATAGTCCAGCACTTGGAGAACTACAGCTACCCCACTCTTGCCTTGCAAGGGAGCTATGCAGCTGTTCCGATTCCTCCAGGGGAGATGAGTGAAAGTGCTGGTTTAAAATATGCCTATCCTGCCTTCTAAAAGTCAAAGATGGCTCACAGTTTCATCTGTCTGGGACTGCTTGGCTTAGAAATGGTTAGGGGAAACACGATAGAGGTGTGCAGCATTAGAAAGTGTATCTTTGGATTCGGGTATTGTCCGTCATTTTTAGCTGTTTACATTTTTGTTGAAGTTTTCTGTTACGGTTTCTATATTTTAATGTTGTCATTTCGTAAACTTCCTGGAGAGGTTTGGCTATCACATACTGTTCAGACGGATGAAAATTGCACATTACAGGGTTAGAGTTAGGACCAGGTAGGAGGAACACAGACGTTTCTGGTTGGCGGCCCCTTGCCTCAGAGCAGCAACAAAGGAGGTGGGTGTGTTGCAGCCTAGAGCCACGCAGTGCGCGCCTGGTCCTCACTGCAGTGAGCTGAGCTCCCAAGTCACCCCTGGCTCCGGCACCCTCTTCATCTTCCTGTTTGTTCCAAGTTTCATTAACGTCAATCTTCTCCAGACAGTCTGTCATTCACGCTTGCCCTGCCTGGCCACGTCCTCTCTCCAGAGAGCCGCCTTCATTCTGATAAATGGGCTGCCGGCGGAGTGCATGATGAAGAGCGGTCATTGGAAGAGGGCCCTGTGCTACATTTCCAAGGAGTGTAATAAGGCAATTAAAACTCATTTGGAACAAGGCAGCTCTCTTCCAACAAGCAAAAGCAGATTCTTTTTAATTTTGAAATGCAAATGAGTGGCAAGGCCAGAGTGTTTCATTGTAAGCCCAAAATATGCATGCTAGGTTAGGGGCTGCATCTATCACGAAGCACAAGTGCAAAGTGAAGGAGTATTAAATGGAAAGTTAACAGAAACATTATTGGATGGATAATGAGACAGCCCACTTGGTTACTTTACATCATGGGTCCTCAAGCTAAGGCCCGGGGCTGGATCTGGCCTGCCATGCCCATTTATCTGGCCTGCCTCAGAGGTTTTGGCCTCGCCATGCGCTTGCATGCGCAGGCAGGCGCATGGCGAGTTGGCAGCTTGCTTGCATGGAGATCGCTTTGGACTCACTTTGAGAAAACGATCTCTGCGCGGGCAAGCTGCTGCCTCCCCCTGCGTGCCACCCGCCCCCGCTTCGCGAGCACTGCACCTCCCCACCAGCACCGCCACCGCCGGCACCTTTCAACTGACCCCCTGTTGAAAAAGTTTGAGGACCCCTGCTTTACCATCATTCCTCTTCCCAGGAGGCTGATCAAACTAAGCCGCCTGGCCAAAGGAATCTCCTGCCATCATCTTTAAGGCCATAGCTAATGATGAGCTTCAACCACAGCGTCTGAACTCCAAGGCACACCCATGGCCTCCTCGAAGCACTGCAGCCCCCTTGCCCAAGACCCTTCCTGAAAATGTCATACAAGAAGACATTTCAGATCAAGTGTTTACACGCATCTGTCCCATGCAAAAGTAATGTTAAGAGCTACGCATTTAAACCTCTCTGGGATGAGGTTTGCACCAACCTTTCCCTGGACTGTTACTTGCATTGGTTCATTCCTGTATATTTGAGTGAAATTAAGATTAAGAAAACCCTGCACTGTTTCCATTGGTTTGTTCTTGCTTATTAAAGTCTGGCAGAGATGATCCGTGTTGTGATAGAAAAGGAAGCCTTAGTGCACCCGAAGGCTAAGGACTCCCCTGCCTGTTGGCACGGCCAGTGTACGTGCCAGTCATTTTTCTTCTGGCTCCCCCTTCCCAATCAGCGGCCATCTGTTTCGCACACCTATCGATGCTCGTTTTTCAGATTTATATTACATAGATGCCTGCTTATCTTCGTAAGCTGCCTGCGGGAAAATTTTGCATCTTCCGTGAATTATTCAAACAGCACCCCTCGCTCTAGGCTTCCCCCACTCTCTGCACGAGTCTCATTTGCTCTGGACAAATCTTGCCCCGGGATGCGGGCAGAGGCGGCGGGGACGCCGCGCATCCATCCCGCGCGTGCCTCTCCGCCCGACGTCGCTCCAGGCGATGCCAGCAGGCGGCGCCGACAAGCGGCGGGGGGGGGGGGGGGGAAAAGGGGCGCGGGCGCAGCAGGGTCCCCCCGCCAGTCCCACGACTGCCCCGCCTCTAGACCTGGGACCTCGAGGGGGTGGAGCCAAGCCCCCAACTGGACCAATCGCGGCGTGAGGAAGAGACGAGACCCACGACTTCCGGCGGAAGTATAGCTCGCGGCTCTGGTTGCCCGGCAACTGAGCTTGAGCGGGAATCAGGCGGCGACAGCAACAGCAGCAATTGCAATGGTGAGTCGCGGCAGACCGACGAGCCCCGGAGGTGCGGCGCCCTCGCCTCTGCGGGTGGCTTGCCTTGCAGGGAGGTGCTGGGGGCCGGCGGCGGAGGCGGCCCGCAGTGCAGACACGGTGCGGCGTGCCGAGCACCTGCTTCGTTTACGCTGCCGTTCTGTGCGCGTTCCTCGGCAGGAGCCCCTCGGGGCTCGGCAGGGCTGACCTCCGAGGAAACGTGTGCCGGACGGCGCTCTTGGGAGCTGGGCTGCCGCGCCCCGGCCTGTTGCTCGCTCCCCGGCTGAGTGTACCTCACAGAGTTGTTGTAACGATAAAGTGGAGATGCGGGACATGTATCCTGCCCTGGCCCCCTTGAAGGGAAAGGTGAGAGAGAAGTGGATCCGGAAAAAAAAAATCCCTCCCTTCATAAGAAAGCAAAGCAAATGGCCTTTAAAAACAACGGTAATTTGCAAAAGGTGTTTTCACAAAAGCCACCTTGGCTCTGGATCAGGGAGGTGAAGCACAAGAGGCCATCAGTGGCTACTAGCCTTGCTGTTTATGTGCTGCCTCCTTCACCGGAGGTGACAAGCCTCCATACACCAGTTTTGAGGGTTGGGCAGGAAAAGGTCTTGCACCCATCCTACTTGAGGGCTTTCGTGTGCAGCTAGCTTGCCACTGTGAGCTGAGCACCAGACTAAATGGATCGCTGGTCTGATCCAGAATGGCTTCTATTGGGTTCTTATGTGAGGCTGCAGGTGCTCCCATCTTTGTCAGTGACTGGAGCTCACCCACCCTCTGCAGACTGAACCAAGACCAAGAGGGGCCTTTGCACTTAAGGAAGCAGGTCTGCTCTTCAGACATTCCCTTGGGAGGTGCCCTCTAGGAGGCTCCCTGCTCCTTCAGAAGTGGGGATGGGAGAGGAGGGAGCTGGCCCCTGCTGGAAAGCCACTGGAGAAGGAGAAAGTGACTAGAGTGTGTTTCCCAAGGCTACGGTCTGGGTATGGAAAGGCAGCCGTGTGTCCCCAGCTACATCACCCTGTCTCTAGAATGGCTCTCTGGGCCAACCTGGCTTTTGTGCCAAAGAGGTTGCCTTGTCCTGGGTTGGTCGGTTCTCAGGGTTCTTCAGCATTTTCATCCTACTGAGATTCTAAAAGTGAGCCTCCACTTTCTCCACCCAAGCTGTGGCTACTCTGGCTAAACAGGGAAAAGACCAATAGTGGTCTGGTTTTGGCTGTGCCCATAGGAATTCACCTATGCACCACCATTGGACACCTTGGCCTGTTAGCTAGGTTTGGTTTGCATTGACTGGCAGTGACTCACCAGTCTCCAGCAAAGAGGGCTCTGTGCATCACTCTCCAACTAAGATCCTCCTCATTGGAGATGCTTGCAGGACTTGGACCTGCTGTGAGAGTGAGTTCCTGCAGATTTGATACTGCACCTGTATTTCCTTTCAGGCAATGGCACGGAAAAGCGGTCGGCCACAGCTGACCGCAGCACAGCAGCTGGAGCGGAAGCATCATGAGGCCTACTTCCAGCAAATGAGAGAGCTGGAGCATGAGAAAAGGGTGCAGCGTGTCCAGCAGCTCAAGGTGATGTGGGAGGCCGAAGATCGTGCTGAGCAGAAGCGTGTCACACAGATGCTGAAGGAGGAGGAGCATGAGCAGCGTATCGAAGAAGCCATCCAGAGGGTGAGCCAGCTGCAGCCAGAAGCAGGGAGCTCCTATGTGCAGTGCGCCACAGGGCTGAGAGCAGTGCTTCCCGTGGCTCTTTAGAGAGCAGTCTTACGGCACGATTGCGAAGCAGGTGGCCCACCTTAATTTATGTCAAATGCTGGGCACTGTCCAAGTCTCACATAGCAGGAAGGGGACCCTGGCTGCTCAACAGACTGGAAAAGGATGCAGGCCACAAAAGCATATGCAGACGTGACAGGAGGTGTGTTGCTAAACTGAGGCTTAACTGTGGCAACTGCAGGAAGTGTGGAACGATTCTAGTAATATTGCAGCCATGGAACAACCCACTTAGGAGGGCTGTGGGATCTGATCCGTCAGAGGCTTTCAAGGCCTGACCAGGGCCCTGTGTTCATGTTGGTGCAGCTGCTTGTTGAACCAAAGGAAGGTTTTCCCTGTAGTAAGATTTCCTAATTCTGTCTAGCAAATCAGTCAATACAATTACAAGCAACATGAGCAACACTTCTTATTTGTAGAAGAGGTGTTTAATGAAAAACTCTAGGGTTGACTGTATGCTAGGAAATTTTGAAGCCATACTGAATTTGCATTGATAGTTTAGCTATTCAATTCTCTTTAAAAGCTGTTACCTTTTCAGATATTAGGCTGTTTCTCAATCAGAATAAACAAAAATGTATTTTTACTCAAACTTTCTCAAAGATTAATGCTGGTGGAGAAATTTATACCTTTTATTAATTCCAGTGTGAGCATTAATACATTGTTATTTTTCACTTTGCACAACATAATTTCATAGCTGAAGCAAATAGTAGATTTTTAATTTAAACAAATTATTTTCATTCTGTGGAAGATTTTGCAATTATTTCAGGGCACTTTAGCTGTGTTCAACTAAAATGCTGACCTGTACTCAACAGTTGTGGGTTGTTGTTGAGGTATTGTATTGTCTTAATCCAGCTGTGCTAATAAATCATGGTTTGTCTATAAACAACCACAGTTCACAACTGATATTCTCTTTATGGGTTAATTGTGGTTAACCAGCTGTAGTCTGATAGCACTGCTAGGTTCAAACAACACAGTAACCCTTATGTTGTCTGAACCCAGCCAGTACTAAATTCCTCAGATGCACACCTTGAACCATCAGACAATTGCAGAATACCTAGTGTCTCAAAGTTTCTTGTTAAGATTGTTAATTTCTAATCTTTTGCTTAAATTAAAAAATACAGTTTGTGAAATTTTGTGTACTGATCAGGCAGAGGAGAATAAAAGGCTGAGAGAACTGGAGCTGGAACAGGAAGAAAAACTGGCAGCTGAGTTAGCAAGATTAAACCATGACAAAGTTAAAGATGAAAAGATGAGGCAGCAAATAAAAGAGAACAGGTATTTCTTTTCTTAACCACGAGAAAATCACTTTATAGCTGTATTTATTCCATAACTTACAATTATGTTTTTTAAAACTGCTTTCTGATGCTGTTTGGTGTCCATTGAGTGTTGTTGTGATGGGGTAGGTGGAGATAACTAGGAGGGGGTTTCACTTCCTACAGACTGGCGAGCACTTTAGTCTTCTAGAACAGCATGATCTTAGCACTGGAAAAACCTTTTCTTTTAATTGGTACCGCTTCTGATTTGTATTAAAAATAGGATTAAGTGCAGTGAGGGAGGACAAAGTGAGGGGGCAGTCTTGGGCAGAATTACTTTCCTCTCTCAGACTAACCTCTGGCAGAGCCAGCTGGGGTCACTTGAGGGGAAACTGCAGAGATGCATCTGAAGGAGTACATTCTGAGGTGCCCACAACTGAGTTGAGACATCAAGTCACTTTCCTTGAGTGAACCCTGCAATATTAACACTACTGTTAGTGGGGTGGGTGTCAGCCTGCTGTTAAGTACACTCACTTTTTTATTTTTCCACGGGATTCTGGTACTGGATTCTGAGTTGAGATGCTGAAACGCTGGAGTGCTGCTTGCTATTTTCCATGTTCACTGCAGTTCCTTGGTTTCATTCCACTGGCCATTTGTGCTGCAGCTTTTTGATTGCCTCCCTTTCACAGCCCCCACCCATGTGGGATATAAGTTTCATACTTTTTGTC
This sequence comes from Varanus komodoensis, assembly GCF_004798865.1. Taxonomy (NCBI): domain Eukaryota; kingdom Metazoa; phylum Chordata; class Lepidosauria; order Squamata; family Varanidae; genus Varanus; species Varanus komodoensis. The sequence goes on from NW_025335817.1 coordinate 3,813,989, forward strand.
CATTTGGTTTCCAGTATTGAACTCCGGGAGCTGGAGAGGAAGCTGAAATCTGCTTATATGAACAAAGAGAGAGCTGCCCAGATCGCTGAGAAAGAAGCTCTAAAATATGAAAAAATGGTAACTAATTTTGTGGGTCCTAAACATTCTGCTCCATATTTGTCAGCTAATGAACATGTAACAGTAAATTCTTTGCTTTCATGTGGTAAAGATACAGATTTGTTTTGAATGCAGATATGTTTGCAAAAATATTTTTAGCTGCACCTGAAATGGATAAAATAATTTTGTTGCATTCTGCATTTGGTTTCTTCCTAGCAAGCTAATAAATTGGCTTATGGTGCAAACTGAAACAGGTTTACTCAGAATCGAGCCCTACTGAGATGCTAGTCAGTGTGTTGAGGATCACAGCTTTAGAAATCATAATGATAGTGTTTGGTTCTAAAGATTGCTGAAATACTCCTAGAATTAAATTCAAGCAGTTTATTAAAAAGTGAAATAAACAGCTTGTAGGATTTGTTTTCCATACAAAGATATTTTTAAAAAATAATTTAAAAAGGCATTTTTATCCTCCTCCTCCTCAGCCAAAAAAGCTCAGGGGCAGCCACATATAATCAATATTACAGTCACTACCCACAAGCTTACCATCTAAAAAGACACAAAAGGAAAAAGGTACGGGGAGGGAAGAGGGAAAAAAGCAAGTGTTCTTTCAGCTGTGCTAGTGGAATGAGCTCACTTTCCATCTCGCCTTCCTCTGCAGTAGGCTGCTGGAATGTTGTCTGATGGTGGCAGCCCAAAGGTGATGATAAGTTTATTAATTATGCAGTGTTACATGGTAAAGGGTATAAGGTCTCTTTTATATGTGAGGCAGTGTGGTATAGTGGTTAAGAGCACAGGACTTGCCCTCAGGTGATCTGGGTTCTAGTCCCACTCGACCATGGAGCCAGCTGGGAGACTTTGGGCCAGTCACAGGCTTTCAGCCCAACCCACCTCACAAGGTTGTTGTGGGAATAAGAGAGCAGGAAGTGAATGATGTAAGATGCTTTGAGTTTGTTAGAAGAAAAAAGAAGACATAAATCTAATAAATGAATAGTAAAAAGCCATTAAAACCTTTCCAGCAGCATATTTCTGTGGTTAATCTTATTTATGTCAAAGATTAAAGAATTAAATGCTGCTGTTTAGAAAATGCTGCGAATTTGATGTTTGGACTTCTGGTTATGTTGTTTGAAGAGATCCATAATAAAGTAGATTTTGGTAACATCAGTTCTTATACTTTACTTTCATGAGCCATGAGCTTAGCTGAGAGGACTTTTCAGGGTACTCCCTTAGAACATAAAAAGAGCCCTGCTGGAGCAGACAGAAATCCATTTTGTGTCCAGCATTGTGTTCACGCACTGGCCAAGCAGCTTTGTGGGAAAGGAAGTCTACAAGCAAGCAGGAGCGCCACAGCACTCGCCCACCCCCACGCTCCAGCACTCTTCTTCTGACTCCAGAAGAAATGCACAGCTAGCAGGGTTTGTTGCTCCTCATTCTGGAGTTGGTGTAATCCCCTTCTAAGGCCATTGTTTCTGTCACTTGAGGTAGCAGATTCCATAGTTTAACCATGAACCCTTTGAGGAAGTTCTTTCTTTGCTCTGTCCTGGATCTCCCATCAGCCTCCTGGGATGACCCGTCTGGGTTCTAGTATCATGAGCAGCAGAGGGAAATGTCTCCCTGCCCACTTTCCCTGTACCATGCATAATTCTGTAAGCCACTATCATGTCTCCCCTTACTCCCCGTTTGCTAGATTTAGCTGTTCACTAATGTGTGGAGAAGGCACTTGTTCTAGGCATAGCTGCAGGGAGAAATGGATGGTTGAGGCTCCTGTCATTGCTTAATTGACAGTATCTCCTGATGCTGCTGCACCAGGCTTGTTTAGAGGTTCTGCTTTAGATCATTCCTCTTAAGAGACCTGGATTAACCTCTCCTCATTTAACAACAGAAGAGTGATGCAGAGACATACAAGGCCATGAAGGAAGAGCAGGAGAGAGCAGCAAAAGAGGAGAGCAGCGCTGAAGCAAGGCAGAATCAGGCAAAGCTGCTCTATCAGCAAGAACTGGAGAAACAGCTTGAAGAGCGAGAAAGACGGAAGCAGGCAGCCTATGAGGAGTTCCTAAGGGAGAAACTCTTGATCGATGAAATTGTGCGAAAGATTTACGATGAAAATGAAAAGTTAGTCTCATTACTGCAGCCACTGTCTAACTTGGGTGATCGTGCCTTTCTGCATCCCTGAGTGTGGGTGGGCTTAGTGTGCTTCGGGTTGGAATTTCTTTGCCCCCCATTATTGCGAGGCTGGTTTGCGTCCTCTGATGTGGATGCATTGCGTCTGGTGAGAAATTCTCCCAGGTCAGGAGGGTTCCTTGTCTGACAGTTGCTTCTGGTTCCTGACACCTCAGTCGCTCCTGCCCACTGTGTGTTGGTTCCGCTGCTTTCTGAGGAAAGAACTCGACTGAACTTGCAAACTTTTCCCCCACAGAGCAAAACAAGAAAGGCTAGAAAAAAAGAGAGCAACTCAGAGATTTATAGAAGAATTCAAAAAGGATCAAGCAATACGAAAGAGAAGGCAGCGTGAAGAGATGGAGGAGGAAAACAGGAAACTACTGGAATTTGCCAACATGTGGCAAGAAAGAGAAGACAACAGGATGGCAAAAGTCCACGAAACTGAGGAGAAAAAACGAAAGCTCCAGCAAATGGTATTAAAATGGCTTTTACATTTCCTTGATTTGGTACAAGATATGATACCTCAGTCACCTAAAATCTTTCTTCATCTTGATGGCAGCTTACAGAGGCTCTTGAAAAAGAACAAAAAGAGCGAGAAGAACTTGAACAAATCCGAGCAGAACTGTACCATGAAGAACAAGCAGAGGCAGATAGAAAGAGGGAGATGGTAAGTACCAAAGGGTTTCAAGTGTTGGGCGTAGGACAATGCAGGCCTACTTTGAATAGAGTTCATTTTTTTAAAGAACAACTGCAGGAAACATCCCACCGTGAATGTCAGCTTCTCTCTCTTGTGTCAGTGATGCATGTGCTTGCCCATGTGTCTGCAGACAAGGTGAACACAGAAGCCAAAACCTTTGGGGGTCTCTTCAGACATAGGCACGAATCTAACACACTGATTGTGTTTTCCTAAGAGCCATGAATTAAACAGAAATGAGAGGAAGGGAATGGGAGAGGGTGTCTGAAAAAAGGGGAAAATAAAGTTGCAATTTAAATTATTTCCATGTTTCTAGTTAAACTGTGACTTGTGGTGAAAGCTTCTGTTGCTCTTGTGAGTGCTCTTTACATCCAAGTTGACTTTTAGCAGTGTGTTCCAGGATGGCAAAATATTTCGGGTCCTAGTCATTGGTTTGGGCTTGCCTCCAGTGTAGTAGTGGGGCTAGTACTGCCTTTCTCAAACCTCTCTTTATGTTGTGACACCCAGGCACACACCCCTTGCCTGGCATCCTTTCCGTGCTTCCAAGGTAGTGTTTGGCGTTTACTGCTGCACAGAGGGTTTCATGGTAGAGATACTTCCAGCAATAGGCTTGGGACCACACGACCTGACGGAACGCCTCTTTCAGAGGTAATCTGCCCAGACACTACGATTACGATCTGGGCCTGCCGCCAGTCACCACTTCTGAGTGAGGCTCTGCTGGGGGCAACAAGGAGTTCTTTAAAGTTTGGCTTGAAATCTGGCTTCTAATTTTCTACTGTAATTTTTACCTCTGTATTTTATTGTATTTTGTGTGCTGCTCTAAACTGCCTAGGGAGAAATAATAACAGTAATCCATAGTCATTTCTACAAATCGAGTGTGAATTAGGGAGGGTACTTGGCTGAGGGTTATTCAGCCTTCTAGTCTCAGAATTTGGCTGGCTGCAGAGGAAGGGTGCCATTATCTTTACCTTTTCTCCCATGAGCTATTCTTTGTTCTTTAAGCAAGGCTGAGGCTGACCAACACTTTGTGAGATACTGTCCTGGAGAAATTGCTGATGTGCCTGCATTCTGCAGAAGCAGTATCTTGTCAAATATGCCATGTTGTTTTTCTTGCACCTTACTACAAAAAATACAACCCTGCAAATCGGCATGCTAATTATATTGGTGCTAGAATGGATGTCATGCACAGTTCTTGTCCCATTTGCTCTCTTCTTTTAGGAGGATATGGAGAAGAAAATTAGGCAGCGTTTAGAGTTGCGGAAGTCATACGAAGAACAACTGGCCATGAGGGAGGTGTTGCTGCAGGCAATGAAAGAGGAGGAGGCCATCTTCCGCCAAACCATGCTTGCTAAGTTTGCAGAGGACGATCGTATTGAAAAGATGAATGCTCAGAAGCGAAGAATGAAGCAGCTGGAGCACAGGAGGGAAGTAGAGCAGCTTATCGAGGATCGGCGCAAGCAGTTCCTGGCCGACAAGGTAAGCCGGGCCTCTTCAGACTCGGGCTTTGCTTGGAGTCTGAGCACAGCTAACAGTGCAGCTTTCTGTAGTGTAGACCAGCATTTCGAGCTGGATAGGAAAGCACTGGAACCAAGCCATGGGTAGAGCTGCACCTGGGCCAGGTGGGGTCATCCAGACCAGGAAGAAAGATGGAAATAAAATGGTAATAGGTAACAAAAAGCAACCGGAATTTGGTAGACAGACTAAAATGCTTGTTTGCTTTTGTTTATTAAAGGTGAAGGACCCTCATTCCTGCATTTATTTTGAACTAGAAAACAGATGCACTTTTATTTTATTTTTAGGAGCGTGAACTGGAGGAAAGACAGTTAGACGAAAGAAGGAAAGGAATCATTAGTGACATCATTGAGGAAGAGCGACAGAAACTTCTTAAGGAACATGCTGTTAAACTATTGGGGTATCTTCCCAGAGTAAGTTGTGCACAATTTAATAGCAAAGTAGGTGCAAGAAAGATGGTGAGTGCTTTGGAAAGCCACCTGTTTTCATGTGTGCCTGGGATGGCTCAGACAAATCATGGGCCTTGCCAAAAGCCTTCCTTGTAGTGCAGTTTAGGGGCTGCTATGCCAGAAGACTCATGAAAAGCCTCATCTGTTCTGAACAGCTTTACTCCCTGAAAGTTGAAGAGTGCTTTTCTGATCTGAGCATGGAGTAGATCTATGCAGCTCCTCATGGATCGTAGCATTGTTTCTCTTAGATTTTGATAGGTCAGTGAGCAGCTGATTGCCCACTTTTCGGAATGTGCTTCAGACCCCTCCCCCTAGGCATTGCTGTGACAACAGGCCAAAGTAAATAGTGTTTTTGTAGACAAAGCAACAGAAAATAGCAGAGGGAACTGCCTGTATAGCTACTGGAGTAGCTGAGCAGCTGGATTTTCTTCTTTCAATTTAGGGCAGTGACAGGCAGAATGTAAACCATGGTCCACTGGCCAGTTTCTGATGGACCACCTGACACCTGCTGGTTGATATACTTCTTGCAAAGAAGACTGTATTCAGTGGGTCTTGACCTGTTCAACAGGAAAAGTAGATAAGACTCATTTCATGCCAATTTGATCAGCCTCAGCTGTTACAAGGTCCTGCCCATCAGTCCTAGCTTTTTCAATGTAATGCGCATGGGGTGAGGGCTGTAGTAGGCAGCCAGCCATAGAAGAAAAGAAGCCACCCACCCTGGTTGGAAGGGGAAATGAACAGGCTGGAGTGGAGCCCGGCTCAGCCGGAATACAAAGGTAGAAGAAAGAGCTGTTAGATGACAGTGGATTTAGGGAAGGAGAGAAGACAGCCAATTGTGTGGAACGGTCCCATTTTGATCTGGTGAGAGAGCTGCAGACAGGTGAAGAGGGCAGGGCCGCCAGTTCCTCTTGTATGCAGTCCAGCTGTGTGATGGGATTGTTTAAGGCAGCAGTCTTGGTGAGGCTGGGGGCCCTTGAATATACAGGAACTCAGGGGAAACCTACAACCCCCAAAGCACTGGAGCACAGGACGTGTATCACTCAGGTAACATATTTTTACCAACTCATGAGGGCTGTATTAGTACACTAACTGCAAGTAGCATTTTTAAGTGACTTTAACTGTTTTCTTAATTCTGTTAGCCACTTTTTTATGCAACTAGTTCTTCCTGCACCAAACTCCCCCCTTCATTTTTAATCCATCCTGCAGATGTGACTAAATCCATCAGTTCATTTTCCTTCTTTTTACCTCACTGTTTACTTTCTTCCCTCCATCACCATCTCAGTTCCTCCAAGTGGCAACAGCTCAGCTTTTCTTTGTAGCAATTACAGAACCGTAAGACTGGAGAGGAGTTCCAGCCCCTGCTCAGTACAGCACCCTTGACAGGTGGCTGCCTGTTCTCCACATGAGCCCAGTGCAAGGAGAACACTCCAGCTCCCGAAGCAGCTTGTCCCGCTCTCAGACAGCTCTCACCATTAGGCATTATCTCCTACTGTTTAGCCAAAATTTGAGTTCCTGAAATGCCCACTATTGGTTCTGGTCCTCCCCTCTAGAGCAACAGAAAGCAAATCTACTCCACTTTTGGTACAATGGCACTTGTGATAATAGAACATAGTCATTATGTTCCTCTTTAAATTAGTTCTTCTCCAGGCTAAACTTATGCTACTCCTTCCAAGCTCTTTTAACTGGGCTGTGTGTGGTTGTCCTCATGACACACTTTAGTTTGTTGGTGTCCTCCGTAAAATGCTGTGCCCAGAGCTGGACATGGTAGTACAGAAGTGCTGAACAGAGTGGCACATTAGTGCCACTGGGTGAGATGTTGTAAAAGTTCTCCTCCTATTTTTTCAGCTGCAGAGTAAGTGCCTGCAGCTGGAACCTGCTCAAACATCCAGACACTCGAAGGGAATGGCAACAGAGGCACCCTTCCTGTCATCGCCACGTTGGTGGTGCTTGGATGGCCTTTGATGTGCTAAAAGGAGGTGGGGAGAGGGCCGCAGACTGTGAACTTCGAACAGTGAGGTGCAGCCAGTCAGGCTGCAGGTCTGCTCCTCCCACATGCCCCTTCTCAGCCTGATCCATTACAGGGGGCAGGGCTGCTTTATCCCAGGATATAATGAAGAAGTTAAAGTGCAAAATAAAATAAAGCACACACTGTATTATTATTGAACAGTATGTGAAAGCTCTTGAAAATTAGGTAACTTGAGAAGGAAAAAAAAGATACAGTTCCTGACTAAATTAACACAGAGAAATTCATTGCTTACGAGTCGCAAGAATCACAGTCTTGAACATGTCTCTCATGGAATACTTGCTGTGCATTCAGGGAATCCTTAAAGATGAGCAAGATGTTGACATGCTTGGAGAAGAGTTCCGGCAAGCTTATCAGAAGAACAAAGGTGATGGGCTTACAGGAGGCAGCTGAGACTTGATTTTGCTTCGGGATGTACTGCAAGAGGCTGCCTGATGGCATAGACGGCAACACGCTAGCTGCAAAGATGTCTTTCTTCTAACCCACTCCATGTATATTTCAACTGGGTTGATTTCTGTAGTGATAAATTACTTCTTTCACAATAATTCTCATTTCATACTTTGTGCTCAGTTTGGAAACCTATCTCTGGATTTAGCTTCAATTGAGAGAAACGGAGCAGCCCAGGAAGACGAAGGCTGATGGCTTTTGGTGTATTTATGCTAAAAATGCTTCCAAGAAGTAAGTAGCTGAAATATTTACATCCTGCTTAACCAGGGCTTTCAAGCGAGGAAACTCATCTTTTTGGAGCCATTTTTAATGTGATAGAAGATGCACAGTCAGTGTTCAGCAGCTACAGCCTTCCCTCAAATGGCGTTCTCAAGATGTTGGCCTACCATGCTGGGCATGATGAGAGTGGGAGCCCGTTGGCTCTGGAAGTTGGAAAAGGCTGAAAACCAAATGAAAGGTGACCCAGAGAAATCAAAGGACAAGTCTCAGAAAAGGACTGCTTTATTCGGAAAGCAACATTCCTTTGTTAAGATACTCATGTAACAAACTGTACGATTTAAGGGCACTACTTAGGTTTCAATGGAATGTGTGAAGTACAGCAAATGTTCAAGCAATTCTTGGTAATCTGGAAGGCCAACACAGATTCCTGTCAGAAAAAGTTCCGCTTACCTAGCTAAGTTTTGAAGAAAGAAGGAAACAGCTAGCCAGAACTACCATGGGAAAGGGGGGAAAGATTTTATATTACTGAGTTATGGTTTTTCAGAAGACTTAACATGCTTAAAAATGGATTAGTAATCCTGAGCCAACATTGGGCTAACTGTTAATAATTCACATCTTCATATTGCTGTTCATGCAGAATTTCCCCATTCCAGTGCTTTCATAAACTCCTCTTCAGTGAACGAAAGCATCTTAGCTGATTCAATGTGCATCTGAGGAAAGGAAACATCATTCCTTGAGTAAGAAACCAAGTTAGGAATTCTCTCTCTCAGCCTTTCCCTGACAAAAGTTACTGCTTCCTTTAAAAATATCTGTAAAGCCAAAATGCAGGGGAAAAGGAAGCTCAAACAACAAACCCTTGTCCTTTTGTATACTGTAAAGCCCTCTCAAAAATGTTTTGGGTCCACATCTCTGCAACGGCAATCGGAACCCTGCCTGCAAACTTGTGCTCCACTTCTACCCTAGCAGCACCTGTCTGGCTGTGCTAATGAAGCTACTGTATCTTTGCGCTGGTGTCTATGGGCCGTGTGTTTCTTGGGATGGTTTAAAGCACAGGAGTTGAAGCTGCCACTCCAGGTGCTGTTGTCTTCTGAGTCTAGGCTGCTGCGAAGCCAGAAGCAGCCCCAGCTGTTTCCAGACCTCTCAGCATTGCACAACTTCCCTGGCAGTGCGTCACTGTCTGTATTTGAGGGGATCGATATCTGGAACCAGCAGTGGAGAACTTAGCATGTGCAGCTGCTTGTCCCCATTTTCTCCACTTGCCCATGTGGAAGACACACCTAGGCAATGCCGTGTACAAGGGAAGTCTGGACTTACCTATCCAAAACACCGGCATCCAATCTTTAAAGCCACAAACCTTCTCATGAAAGTTTCAAAACCTTCAAGGTTTCTACTCTGGCTGATCTTAGGACCTGAGCAGGTCATAGACAGTCCTCACATGTTGGATGCCTCCAGATAAAAGTTTGATCACACCTTTCACAGCATTTTATGGAGGGCCCAGATGACATCTTTTAACTAGAATTCTCCTGGCTTTCCCACCATTCCTTCCATCTTTCTTACCCGGAAAGAAGAAAACACTAAGGATAAAAGATGGCATAGATGCACAGTACCTTTGGATTGTTAGCACCAGGAGCCCTCCACCTGGAAGCCCCCCTATTCCCAAGCCATTTAGAGCCCTAAAGGTGATGAGCAGGACTTTGCCTGGGCTGCTCCACTTCCAGGAAAATGTTTAGAATGAGTCTTAATGCTGTAGGCAGGCTGGGGCAACAGACCATCTCTGCATGCGGTTAATTGCTCTTGTCATTAAGATGAGGAACTGCTGTGCAAGAGTGTGTGTCCCAGTTACCAAGAGAGTTATGCAGGAGGGCAGGAAGTCATTCTCTCAGCTTATATTTTATCCTTGTATTTGGTAAAACAAATGAAAAATGGGAAAACATAACTGCAGGTCTAGTTTGAATGCCTTACAAATTACCAGCAGCACAAGCTAACTTGCCTTTTGTCTCTTTAAAATGTCAATTAGTTTTAATTGTTTCTTGAAACCAGCCATCAGTTCTTCTTTTTGTTTCTCCAGCTTCTTGTTTTCAACTTTCAGTTCTTCAAGCTTTTTATGTTCTTGGTTGACTATATCCTAGTGGCAGAGCAGGGATATAAGATGTACGTTAAACTTGCAAAATACTATAAGCATAGTCCTTTGGGGTGTTTTAAGCAGAATGGAGGCAGCTTTTAAAAAGGCAGCTCGATAATACCATGCAGGTAATGAGCCACTGCGCATGATGTTTACGGACCCTTTTCAATCCTTGACACTGTTTGTATTTTATTGTGGTTTTTATTTTCTGAACAATTCGTAATCTGCCTTGCTTAGTTTCAGAAAGGTGTTAAGTAACCTAACCCTAACCCTTAAAAAAAAAAAAAAAAGTACAGGGTTAGGACTTACAATAGCAATGGTATCTGGGTTCCACCCTTACAGGTAGCGTAAAAGCTCTTTCAAGCAAGCAGCTTTAAGGTCATATTTTCAACTACTCTCTGCCATTCGGAGGTGCTGTACAATATGCAAATATCCACAGACAAACAATATACAAATATTAATAACTGCCCTGAGATTTGTATTTTAGGCACACAGTAACAGCTTCCAGGGATCTATAATTCTGCAATCTGGCCCTACAGAACTTTTACTTCATATTGTATTCTGATCAAATACTGGCATATGGGTAAGGCTGAGGCAGTATGGTGGTTCATTTCAGCCATGAGGCTCACAGGATGACCTTCAGTTACACCTGCCTGAAAGGATTCTTGTGTGGATAAAAATTAGATCCTCTTTTCTGAACTCTGGGGAGCAAACACAGGAGACTCTGGTTTTTACAGGCCACTCTAAATTCTTATGCCTTCAGATACACTGGGTCTGTTTCCAAGTTTGTTGGATTTTTCTGTTCTTTGGGTTAATGAGAGCCTACCTTGTTACTTTGCTTCAGTTTATTCAGCTCTGTTTTATATCGCTCTGCTTCCTCAAGAGCTCTGTTCAAACGAACTTCCATTGTACCCTGGCTGGCTGAAGCCTGCTTTTGCGCCCTTTTCAGATTCTCCAGGTCCTGTTGCAGCAAACCAGATCAGAGAAGAAACTGGGGTTCCACATCCACAGCTCCTGGGGATGGGAGTCACTCAATTCCTCCTGCACAGTTTAGCCCAGAGAGCTGCAGCATTCTATTCTATGTGTCTCCCAGAAGGAGCTCCCAGAATGCCTGGCTTGCCAAGTGCCAGGGCTCGGGCCAGCCAACTCCTGCAAAAGGATGCAGAAACATCACTCCAGCGAGGAGGAGGGAGTGAAGGCAAATCGGGGCAGTGGTGTTCCTAACAAGTCATACCTTCCTTTTTGGCTGTCAGAAGATGGGTAAGGATGTGAGTGCGGCTGCTCACTTTCTCACTGTGGCAGCTGCTCCTCGATGACGTGGGTTCGGTTTGGGTTATATTGCTTCACCGCAGTTTACTGATGTTTGCCTAGTGGGTGCACCACGTTCAGCATGGCAAAGGGGAAACAGGCTGCTTTGCTGGGAGTGAAGGTGGGGGAACCCTTCCTCTTGGTCGACACAAGAATGCCCTGCTAAGAAGCCACATAAGGTCCCCCCGCCCCGCATGCGGGGCTGCTTCACACACAGCGGGCCCCCCTCAGCCCATGGGGCTAGCTTTCCCTCGGGAAAAGAAGGGGTGACACATCCGAGCGTGCCGGTACTGCTCCAGCAGCCAATAGCATGGCGGGGAGGAGCGTGCCTAAACTGGCACTGGCTTCAGGGGCACAAACGCAGCTCAGGACCTGAATGCGTTAAGCAAGAATGCTTATATTTTTATTTATTTATTTATTAAAACATTTCTGTTTTTTTGTTTTCCTTTTTGACCAGTGGGTGAAATTAAGGCTGGTCAGTCCAGCTGCATATTTTATCGCCTGCTGGTGCCATGCACACACACACAGCACCTGTCTGCAACGTAGCAAGAAAGAGGCCCAAATGGCCTTACTACCTTTTCTAGCATGGAGAGCCTCTGCTGCAGTCCATCACTTTTCCTGTTTGCCTCCTCTGACATAGCTTTGTACTTTTCTGTCTGAGACTGCTGTAGATTTGCTGTGCGCTGCAGCCTTCCACGCTCGTCTTCAACCTCTTTGAGACGGCTGGTTAAACTCCGATTCTCATCATCCTGCAACCCAGGACAGACAGACAGTTGCAGATAGTTGGCAGTCCAAGTGTTAGGGTATTTTTGTGAAAAAGAGGAGGAGCTGAAAAACTATCTTGGTTTAAACCACAACACTCCCCAGCAAATGTGGGTGAGCTGATGGATTTCTGGAGTAACACCACGGCCTCCTGCTCCAGAAGGGCCCGGTGGCACGGGTGGAAGGCAAGAGGGGGAATTGGCTGGGCAGCATGGACGACAGGGGAAGTGCCTCTAAGCTGATTCCCCCACATATGCATCACTTCTGATAGACGTGAGCAGGAGGGAGGGGAATTGGTGGGGCAGCAGAGCTCAACCGATTCTCCATTTATGCCCCTTTCTCACTCCCACTTGCCAGAAAGGCGTTCCTAATCCGGCATTCATCCAAGCAACTTTCTGGCAAATGGAATGAGAACAGGGGGCAGAGGGGAGCTGGTGTGTGGCACAACCCCCAATGGATACTGCTGCCCATCTGCTTCTCGCACCTCCCACTTGCATACCTGGAGAGCAGCAGTGGGGCAACCAGCTGGACGGCGCTGTCCCCCACCAGGTGCCACTGCTTGGTTGCTCTTGCCCAGCCACACTCTGGCCCTGGTTCCAGCCGCGGTTTTGGATTGCATTGTCTTTTCCAGGTTGGGCAGTACAACAAGCCATCACAATACTGAGAAACCATAGAACAGGCTGCTGATGTTTGTTCAGGCTTTCTAAAAGTCAACTGTATCTTGCTGAAATACTGTGATGGGGTTCAGATGACACGATAGGCCAACAATGGTAAAAATGGCTATCGGATTGTGTGAACCTGTCCAAATTATTCCAGTGCCAGCAAGTCCCCAGATTGCATCTCAAGGCTTACCTTTCTGCCACATTCCTGAGCCACTGCGTCCAGCTCCTCCTGCATAACACGCAGCTTTGCCTTTAAAAACCGGATCTGGGCTTCTGCAAATATACAACAGCTGCATTTAATGCACTGGCTTGATCCACCATTCTGGACCAAGGAAGAGAACTCAAAAACCCCACAGAGCACATTGGAGACAGTTCTATTGACAAAATAGTCGAAGACTGGCAATTTCAGAACCTTCCTGATGGAGCCCGAGCCCAAGGAAACAAGCAGCTCTCAGGGCTTTCAGGATGGATGTACAAGCCCAAGGTCCCGAGGGATCACAGTGGGTTTTTGTGCAATAGCACCAACTGCCTCCCAGGACCATCTCTGCAGGGGCTCCATGTAGACAGCCGAGCCACCTTAGCTGGGTCACTAGGAAGTGGAAAGCATGGCTGCTCTAGCAGTACCGTGGAAGATGTAACAAAAAAATAAACTTGGATACAGGCTGCAGACTTCACGCCATTCACTGAAACATACCTCAGCTTCTTCACTTTACTGATCATCTCTACTGCGCTTGAGATAATGGGAAAAATTCAGCTGTTGCTGTGGTGGCCTCAATCTGGGTTTCCCCTGGACAGCTGGTTGGCCACTGTATGAACAGAATGCTGGACCAGATGGGCTTTCGGCCTGACCTAGCATTTGGGTTCCTCTTACCTTCTTGCACAGCAAGATAATGGCAGCCAAAGATGGACCTACCAGCTCCCATTTCGCTTCCTCCACTGGGAAGGAGGTCATCTTCTAGATCAGGCAAGTGTCCTTCTTCAAGTTGTCCTGCAATTTTCCCAATGGTCTTTGCAAGAGAGAAGTCTGGGACAGCAACATCAGCGGCACTTGGCATTTCGTGCGATCTTCCTTTTGCACTGAAGAAACAAGGGCAAGAGCCAACAATCTGATGGGGGCATACCTTCCCATCAAAAAGGAGACTATTTCATGCCTGAGCCCTATAAACAGGACCAAGAATGCCAGCGGAATGGATCACTGCCAGGCTCAGGGCTGCAGGATGCCTGGTGCTGGGGGACTGGCTTCAAGAGGCTGTCCCTCGACATCCAGAACATTCCGGAAATGGGTGCACTTGGGAAGGCTCTGCCTAGCTTACTGACCGAGGGTATTTCAATACTTGTTCTTCACCTCTTGTACTCTGTGCAGAGATGAATGACTAACTCATTAAACTGCCTGCGGTCACGCCATTGCTATGATAGGATGGGGTCAGAGCACAGGTGGTGTAAACTTAAGTACCTTGACAGAGGTCTTTTCCCCTTCATTCCAGATGGTAGCCCAGGTCGAGCGGTAGTCACAGAGTGAGATGCCTTCTTGTTTGGTTGCTGAAGAAAGTTCACAAAATAAGCCTTTTGACAACCCAGACTGCATTTTAGTTTTGAGTGCCCCTTTCTGCTCTTGCTTAGTGTTTCAGGGAAGCCTCTGAAGTTTGCCCTGACTGCACAAGGGTTAGGGACTGGGGAGCCAAGGTTCAGAGTCTTGTCCAGGCACCAAGCTCACGGTGCACTCCCAGTGCAGCCCCTCTCTCAGGGCTGTGGGGAGGGCAGAGTGGCATTCCTCGAGAAGCACCATCCAAGGCTCCTTGGAGAAGCATGGAGAGACGCTGGGATCATTGTAAATGCGTGGGCAGCGTGCCTCCTGTGGATTGAGATGTCCGACTTGTAACTTTCTAGCTTCTTCACATCAGGAGGTGGCCGGGGCCCGTCTTGCCTGCTTTCTATCAGAGCTCGTGCTGTGTGGGAGCGAGGGAGGCACAGGCCTCAAGCTACCGGCCTCTCTCCTGCAGAGGGGAGGTGGCCGGGATGGGCTCTTTCAGCAGACTCCCTCCAGGCCTGCAGGCTGATTCTGTAGCTCTTCACAGGCATCGGGTACATCTAATCTCACATGTGCTGACTCAGGGGCCTGTCCTGTGGAAGGACTACAGACCTCTCTGCAGGCACTTTTGCATAAGTGTCGCTCAGTGTCGTGGGACTTCCTTCTGAGTAAACCCATTCAGGATTCTGCTCTTAGCGTAATGAGATCAGTATAATAAGCATTTTAAATATTTCCTAAATTATCTATAGAATACATTATACCTTAATCTTAAAAAGTCCATGTCTGGGATCAGGAAACATTTGTCCATGACCCCAAAATCAAGTTCAGAAAATGTGGAGGCCCAGTGGCTCCGTTACACAGCAAGCCTATCCTGGGTGTTGAGCAATGACGCCAAAGATAATCAACATCCAGTCAACCAGCATGTTAACAGATAAGGCAGAGCAAAGAGAGAAGTCTCCTCTTCCAGCCTCTGGGCTTGTGGTATGGATTTCTTCACTCACCACTGCCATTGGAAGAGACACACAGCAAGTGTGACCCTCCTGTTCTGAGAAGACAGCAGAATGAAACCCCATCTTACTACCTTATTAAGTCCAGGAGGAGGTGTTGGCAATTCAGGCGAACATAAATCTCTGGAGAGAAAAAGAAAATTGCTGTGAATAGCTTATGTTGAAGAATAACATCATTGGGTGGTATATTTTATTTAATTGTGTCTTTTCTTTGAATTTACCCAAACTGTGGAAGTAAAGCTTAATGATGCAAAGCACTCCAATCTCTTTTCAAGGAAGTTTTGACTCTAAAAAGAGCTTTGACCAATGGAGTGGGCGCGCAAGCAGCCCTGGGAGCTGACTGCGGTTCTGCAATCCAGGGGAAGCCCTGGAGGGTTCCGGTGCTGGCACCACGCAGGACTGTCTGTGCAGACAAGGAAGGAAGGAAGGCATCAAAGCAGCCAGGAGCAGACCTGAGGCAGGTGCGCAAGCTCCTCTGCAGCCTGCTGGTGTCTTGCTCACTGAGAATGGGCCTGCTGCTCAGGCTCCTGCCTGCTGGTGAGGAGGACAGTGGTGCCGTTTGGACCAGGGCCATTGTGAGACCAGCCGGTGCTACAAGGACAGTCATCCCTCAGTAATGTGCCACCAGCCAGTGCTCTGGTTGCTCTTCTGCAGCAGCTGGCTAGAGAGAGACCCTGGAATTACTGAGGAGCAGCCCTGCAGCCAGCTTAACCTCGATGGGCTATGCTTCCTGGACCTCCTTTCTTTTTCTGCAACTCTTTTCTTCAGTTAGCTGGGAAGAATGGTCAAAACGCATGCTGCCTGGAGGCCTCGTTCCCCCTGCATCTGTAGCCTGTGCTCAGCTGTTCACTGCAAATCGACGGGGGAATATGCTTGCTACCCATTAAGATGAGCTGAATGTGTGGCAACACAGTTATGAAGCAGAGCCTGGAATGTCAAATTCATGCCTGGTAGCACGGGAGCAAGATACAGGGGGCCCACCTGTGGGCACATCCTCATTTGCATCAGGGCTTAGGAACAGGGAGGTACCATATTCCAGCAACTCTCAAGTGATCTGGTGGTCAAGGAAACCACAATAACACAAACGCAGCAAGTCCATGCTGAAGTCTACCGGTCAATCATGTCACCGATTAAGGCACGCCCCCAGGGAAGGCAAGGGGCAGGAAGCACCAAGCATGCCTGGAAGGTGGGAGTTTGCATAACCAGTCCTGCAGATGTTACCAGCCCCGCTGCCACAATCTGGAGCAGAAGCGGCAGACGCCCTTCAGATGCTACCAGCTTGTGGTGTCCTGTTGTTCTTTAGACCTGGCTGGAAGCAGTCATGGCTGGTCCAACCCGTGGACGGGGCTGGCACAGTAAAAGGAGCAGCAGGGCAGACTGCGCATCTGTTTCCAAACGGGCCATTCTAAGCTTCTGAAATAAAGGCCCAACTGCCTGTCCCTGCAAGCTTCGGGCTGAGCGAGGCGGAAGAATGCAGTTGTAAGGGCTGGGCTGAGGCACAGTCTGCAGAGAAGGCAGAGGGCCAGAAGGGCCACTGTGCTGAAGCCAAGCCCACCCCTTACGATGAGTCGAGGAGAAGTGACTGTAGCTGCAGCACAGACCAGCAGGGATGGGACCCAAGGCCCCGGCTGACAACATGCCTTCCATGTTTAATCCTGTGACACCAGATCAATGGAGTGTATGGGGAGGGGGCAGCATCTTGAAAGAAGGTGGAGGGAGAAGCAAGCAAACGGGACTGAAACAGGAGAGGGAAGAGGAAGGGGAAGACCAGGCAGCTCAGGGCAGAGCAGAAGACAAAGACCGTACTTCCAGCATCTAGTTCCCCATGTTGGTTACAGGCTTGGCTCATGGCCTTCAGAAAAGCTGATTTGGCAGAAACAGAGAAGCCCAAAACACCTATGCAAAGGTAAGAAGAAAACTGACCATCAGATTATATTCTGAACAGGGAAGGCAAGAATGACAGCTGTGGGAAGTGCCTGTGAATGTTCTCCCAGCAGCTCCAGGTGCACAAACTGGCAGAAGCTGGAATATTGACAATGAGAAAGGTAGCACTTGCTGTGTATG
Source organism: Varanus komodoensis (assembly GCF_004798865.1). Classification (NCBI taxonomy): domain Eukaryota; kingdom Metazoa; phylum Chordata; class Lepidosauria; order Squamata; family Varanidae; genus Varanus; species Varanus komodoensis. The sequence continues at coordinate 3,831,039 of NW_025335817.1, forward strand.
TGTTGTGTGTGTAGGCTAGAAATACATCACACAGAGGCAGTTTTTCCTATTGGCTGCATACCACTTCCATTGTTACTCTGCTTTGAAAAAGTGTACACATCAGAATCCTCAATGCACTGCAGCTTCCTCTCGTGGCCTGATACAGCAGGCAGCCTGGTTTTCCTTGCAAGTACTCGCAGGGGCGGCATCAGATCTGTCAAGTGCAAGCATCTAGTCCACATACACAGAGTAGCTGGGAGCTCTGCCATGTTCCTGGCACTGATTCTGCCTCCAGGCTGCCAGCGGCTCCACTCCTCTCTGGACTAAATCTGTGACCCTTGCCTTGGTTCTCCTTCCACCTTCCCCACCCTGGCCCTGGAGTTCCAGTCCTGGAGCTGTCCGTGTGCATAAGGCATGTACCTCACCTGCCAAGCCAAGGACCTTCTCATGCAAGGAGTGCTGCTGCTCAGCTGGCCACCCTGCAAGGCTCACCTGGGGCCATTCTGCTTTCTCGCTGCAGTGAGTTCCCTAAGAGGAAGCACTCTCATTCTCTCTCTGCACAATTTCCACTCTAAGAGGCACTCTCTGTTGTGCAAAACCGGTTGCAGTCTAATAGGGAAAGGAAAAATATTTACCTCTGATGTTTGGCCTCTTCATCAAACAACTCCATCGGCGTGGACACTGGCCTGGACAACTTTTCCTGTTGGTCTCTCTGCAGCGAGGGGTCAAAAGGGTTAGGGTTGGGGTGCACCTTCCAGTGCCCGAGGTGCCAGAGCGCGGCCCCAGGCGCTGCACTCACCAGGACCTCCTCCGCCTGGCGCACCAGCTCCGCCGTCCTGGCCTCCAGGGCCGCGTTCGCGCGCCTGAAACAGACGTGCAGAGGCGCCAGTGGCCGCGGCCGCGAGCGAGCGAGCGAGCGAGCGAGCGAGCCGGCCGTGCGGGGGCCGCTCCCGCCCGGCCGCGCCGCCCGCGCCCCGCGTGGCCCTTACTTGTACTGCTCCTCTCGGGCGAGGAGCGCGGCGGCGGCGCTGCTGCCGCGGCGGGCGCTGCTGCCCTTTTCGGCGGCGGCCGCAGGCTGCGGCCGGTGGCCAG
>NW_025335817.1:3832209-3914582 GCF_004798865.1 Varanus komodoensis
CCGCCCTGACCGGGGCGCGGGGCGTCCGCGCACGCTGCGCCCAGCGCCGCCATGGCGCCTTGACGCGGTCGCGCCCGGCAGGGCTTCCCGGCGCGGCGGGCAGAGGCGGGGCGAGGCGGGGTGGGAAAGCCCCGCTCGCCCCCACGCGGGCCCCGCAGCGCCCGCAGGCAGGCGGCGCTGGGCATCCGGCGCTTTGGCCGCGGCACGGGCGGCTGCACGGACGGGCGCTCGCGCCTTTGTTCCTTTTCTTTAAGCGCCTGCCTCCTTTTCGGGGCAGTTCCTGAATCGGAGTGGCACAGCAGCAGCAGGAGCGATAAAAGCGCGGAGGAGCGACCGGTTCAAAGCCCGCTCGTGCCACGCAGGGAGGCTAGGAGGCTCCTGGGGGTCCTCTTTGAAGCCGCTGGGTCTGGATAAGCTCCTGGGTCATGGGGGCGCTCTGGAGGGCAGAAATGCGGAGTGGCAGCTGGAGCCCAGTGCTGCAAGAGGCATCGTGAGGGTGGCCTAAGGCGTGTGCCTGCCATGTGGTGGTGAAGGCAGGTGTTCCCCCTGCCCTTTGCTGGCATCCTTGAGTGGAGTAGACCCTTCGCTGAACTTTCCCCAGTAGCTTGTGAGTTGGTTTGCTCTGCCCCAGGAAAACGCTGCAATGAGCTTGCGAAAGGCTGGGCGCACTAATGGCCCGCCTTCACACTGGCGTGAATGCTGGCGTGGGCTTGGCGCATCACTTCGTCCTGCCTTGTGGGATCCGTTTCATTGCGTGGAGCTGGAGGATGCCAGCAGGACGCTGGTGCGGCATGGTGTGCTGTCTTGACCTGTGCCCTTCTGGCTTCTTGGAACTCACTGTGCAGGCCTGACGGTTTTTGCTAAAGGCCACTTGGCACAGATGCACACAGAAAGTTCTGTGGGGGGACAATGCAGCAGATTCTGTGTGTTGGGAGCAACATACTGGGGCAGTGTATAGGGATGCCTGACATACCAACCTTGTTGACCTTAAAGCCTTGTCAAGAACCGGGATCAGGACCAGGAGCAGGCTAGTGATAGTCACAGGTGAAAAAGCAGCAGCAGCACATCTGGCTCTTCTACCTTCTGCGCTCTTTCGGTGTGAATGACAAACAAGCGTCAAAGTTCCTGCCCACTTTTGTTCCCAGCAGTCCCGTGCTTCTCCTTCGGCTCTCTGCACAGCTTAGGCGTCGCGAGGTGACATTCCCACGTTACCAGGGCAGTGCAGGCGATAGCCGTGAGGGCGCAGTGGTCAGGGGGCTTTGGGGCTTTCAGTACAACTTAGCCGCCCATGGGATTGTTGACGAGCTCTTTCAGACATGCTGTGATCCTTCCTATTAGAAGGGGGAAAGCGCTGTTCCTGCTGGTACATTTGCTGTGCTTGTTGGTAGCGCTGCAACTCCTGGGGGTTACGCAAGGGAAGAGCGCTTTACAGAATTCAGATCTCACTTCTCCTGCCAGCCCAAGAGGAGATGTGGCCATTAATACTTGTGTAGTATCATTGTATTGTATTAGTGTATTGTATTTATTGTAATCTGAGTAACAATAAGTGGGATTTGCCCTGTGCTGGAAAGACAAAACAGAGATCAGGTAGTCCTGTTAAAGGAAGAAATTCCAGAATTGGTGGGGCAGGGGGCAATCAAAAGGCTCAGTGATGAGTAGCCACCTACCAACTCTCAGTCTGTGGGAGTTCTTGGAATGGGGTCAGATCAGTTCAGGATGAGATCTATGACCAGATATCGTTGCCCCAGGCTCTGGAGGGTTTGCTGGGGAAAGCCAGCTCTTGAATGGTTCCTCGAAACAAGTCGGGGGCCAGCAAAGGTGGCACAATGTTGGTGTAATGCCCAGTTCCAGTTCCAGCCAGTGCTCTGATAGCTGGTTTCTATCTTGCATTCTCTCCTGCAATATTACTTCATAGGTGAAAAGTAAATGAGCTAAGAGTGAAGGAAGATTTGCAGTACAGCATGCAAAAATCTAACTACCAACTGTTTAATAACAGCAAGGATAAAATGCCTCTCCCACACAAAGAATACAGGTAAAATAAAGTAAGTTTGGATAAAGAGGCTTTAACTTTTGTGTGGAAGCTAAAATTGGGAGCTCTGGGCCCTTCTGTTTCTTAAAGTAAATTCCTGGATTCAGAATTCTGTACCTGCAGCAAGAAGCCCCCACTTCTTGGTCTTCATGCTTGCAGAATATATGGTTTTTAGACTGTTTTGAAAGGGTGCTTGGAACCAGCCCTTCTGCCAGTCCTGGAACTGTGCAGTCCCTTTGTTTTCCTTTGTTTCTTTGGGCTTACAGGGTCTTGCTAGCATCATCCTTCCCAATCTAATCCAAACAATGCCCTTGGTTCCCTAATTTAGCCATACAGAATCCCCCGCTAGAGAGGTTTTCCCTGGTAATATGCTTTGATTGCAGCAGCTTTATGTCTGGGGAAAGTGGGGGTGGGATGTCCTTTGCATGTTGTTAAGTCTTGTCAGCCCTGTGACAAAAATTAAATGGTTCATGGTTGCGAATGTTTTGCTTTGCTTTTTAAAATGCCACCACTCGTCCACGAGACATACGTATCTAAGCTTCAGAGTTTGGTCACTTCCACTCTGATAATTACGGCTCAGAAGACGCTGCACCGACACAATACTGGACTCCATGCTTTACGATGCCGACATGCTGTCGTGAGAACCGAGTCGCTGACCTGTGTCGTGCCTGGCCTGGGCATTCTTCGGAAATGCCCTTGGACACAACCTGGTGTGATCTGAGCAAGCAAGCCTGTTGACATGGTCCCGAGGTTTGCAGAAGACATGTCTGCACTGCTGTAAGTAGAATGTGTGGATCACTTCATACCGACCCTGACCTGCAGGCGGGAGGAATGGTTCCGCCCCACGTGGGATCAATGTGAAATGCATCAGCCATACAGAATGCAATCATGGCTATTAGTTTAGGCGGCTTTAAAAAGGAGTTGGATGCATTCATGGAAGAGAGGGCAATCAAAGCCATGGGACCCTGAAGATCCTAAGGTGGTTACTTCAGATTGCTGGGCCCCGAGGGCAAAAGAGGCTGTTGCATCCCACGGTGGCTTGGGTGACCAGAGATGGAGATCGAAGCCTGGGCCAGATACACCCTTGACCGAGGCCTGGAAGACTGGGTGGGGTTGGTGGGGTCTAGGTGGCCTCTTGTGCCTGAAGCAGCATGAGGAGGTTCTCTCTGCATGAATGATCACACATGCTGTGGAGGCCTGCAGAACCCTGGAAACAGTTCTGTAATTCATACAACCCGGTGGGAGAAAAATTGGTTTGAAAGCTGTAGCATCCTATTTTTCCTCAAGTGCCGTTTTCCATTGCAATATAATTAGTGGAATACGATTCACAATCAGCAGCAGCTGTATAGCAGCTTTGAAAGTGAAATAAAATAGTTGAAGTGCATGCTAAGGAAGCAGCAACCTATTATCAGGGAATAAGGACGGCTATGGCCAAGAAGCCACCCTTTTGACTCCTTATTCGGCATTTCCTCCTCTTCCTCCTGCTTTGTTCATGCCTTGGAAATGATTGCAGGGGAAAGTCTAAGAGTGTTTTTGCCAAGTGAGTTCAGGTCCATCCTCTGTTTGTCCTCAGAAAGGCAGGAGCAGCGCGTGTGTAAAGCATGCAAGCGAGGCTGTGGCTTTTCAGACTGCAACTGCAAGGAAACTTTGGAGCAATACCAGATCCTAATTTGTTCTCCAAACGCTCAACAGAAAAGTACACTCGGGATGCGCCAGCCAGCAAGTAGCACGGAGATGCGTGCGTGTGCATAGCACAGCCTGCAGCCAGCTTTCTAGGACTCCAGCTAAACCCAGATTCCTCAACAGAGCACCATCAAACAAAGAGCAGAATTAATTCAGGCCAGGGCATTTGATAAATTGAAAGGGATTCCCTCCCTGCACATCCAGAAATCCCTCTGCAGCAGGTTTCACTGTGCTCTGCACAGTCATCCATCTCCGACGATGTTTGTTGCATGTTTGCCAGCAAAACATACACAGTAATTTAGCTTTCCCATAATCTTCCAGCTATAATCCAGACAGATTTCTCCCGGATTTCTATTATCTAGATTTAGCAATATGTTGTTGGCTGGTTAACTTAAATTGCACCAAATCCTTTAGTCCTCACCATAAACATATTCTGATGCCCTGATAATGGAAAGCTATGAATTGTTGGGGCACTAAGCACATGTAAACTTGTTTATTTGCAGGAGGCCAGAGTCGCACAGCTGGGGCAAAGCTTTGATGGGGCACAGATAGTCCACGTGTTGTTTACGAGGACCTCTGGAGAACAAAAGACAACTCTCATATGGCAACGGCAGGTCCTCTGCATCACGCATGGCACACCCACTAGAAGCTTTAACTTGTGGAATACCACAGTGCCATGGGGCCTTTTCAGGCCAGGAAGAGTGGGAAGAGGCTGTGTTTGCAAACCTGTGACTGCCCTTGCTAGGGAGCAAAGCCTACTCCACTCTAAGGCAGAGTCATGGAACGGCAGAGTTGGGAGGGGCCCTCGGGGTCATCGCGCACAGCCCTCCGCTCTTTGCAGGACTCCTGAGGCCACAGGTCTTGGCAGACAGAAGGCAGAGGCAGTTTCTAGGTGGCACAGCCTTGATTCGTGGCATGAAGTGCTTTCTCGCATCCCCCCGTTATAACCCCAATTTTACAGAGATGGAACTGAGGCTGAAAAGTAGTTGCTTGTCTAGTGGCTGTGTGAGAACCTCCATCCCGATATCTGGGCTTGGTGTTAGCAGCGGGACAGGAGAGCAAGGGGCTGCTTAAGGTGGAACCTGCCCAGGCTGGTGACACCTCCCAGGGTTTCGGGCAGAGGGGTTTCCCTGCCCTACCTGGAGCTGCCGGCTGGGTCCTGTGACGGGCAGGCCAGGCACTCCGGCTCGGTCTGCACATGACATCACACGACTCAAGAGCTGCCACTTCGTTCTTTTTTTAACTCTGCCTTCTCATGAGAACAGAAACGCCCTCTCATGGTAGCCAACAACAGCAATGCAGAAGCATCAAATGCAACAGGACGTATTACAAATAGGTTAGAAAAACACCTGGTTTTATAATAGGTTCTATAATAGGTGACTCTGGAATTGTAAGGGGTCTCTAAGAACAATGCAAGAGCAAAGGAAGGCTTCCCAGAGGTTTGACTGAAATACTTGGTTTAATTACAGTGCAGGGTTGTGCAGTCTGCCCAGTAAGTCCACTGGGTTTAATGCGGCATGTGTGTAAAGGGTTAAAGCTTTAAACCACGCGCATACCTCATTACAGAACTAGGAGGGCAGCCCTGGCTCTCTTCTTTTGGACATCCAATCCATAGTTTTACTCGTTACGTAGTAAGGCCTCTTGCATTATTGTGCTGTGTCATTTGGGGGCTCACAGGTTCCTTGGGACTTTCTCTTTCCCCTCTTTGCACAGCTCCTCCTCGCAAAGTAACACAACATCACACCAGCACGTGGCCGCAAACTCCACAAGGAGGGGCCAGGGCTGGGGACCCAAAGTGCTAGGCAAACAATCAAACCTTACTTCGGGACTTTGCTAGGACAGGACACCCACTCCAAATAGGCCATAGGTGCAGAGAACCCCTGGCTTGGATGTGGAAGGGGCGCCGCAGCCATCTCAGGCCTTTCCCCAGGATCTGAGGCTGAGTTGGAGCCAGGGCACAGCTGAGTCCATTCTCCCCGGCGCCAGAATGCCTCCGGACCCCCACTGCCCAGGCCGGCCTTCCAGCCCCGGGTGCTCTGCCTCTGCCCTGCTGGGCAGCACCGTTCTTTCCGACCTCAGCACCGGAGGCTTGTGACACCCCGGCAAGGACTCCCGCTTCCCCAGTGGCTATCCATGCTCTGCTTTGTTCATTGTTCCAGTATTTTATATTTTACCAATTGCAGGAGCCATGCATTGATGGACAGCGCATAAATATCGACAGCAATATCAGAGCTAAAATAGTATGACGAAAGGAATACAGAAACATGGTGACTTACTTTTGTGTTGTTGCAATTATGGGGGGATCAGAGCTTTGTACGCGATAGCATAAGGGATGTGGTTGTGCAGTTTTCTCTCACTGGGGGAGTTTGTGTGGCTCAGAGACGCATCCTTTGAATAAACCGCACAATGTGGGCTGTTTGTGGAAGAAGCTGCGGGATGCTCAGCTGGCAGGCAGGTCCACACTGGGTTGTCTGCCCGGACCTTCGTTTCCCTCGGTCCTCCTGCAGGTGGCCTGGGTGACGCCACAGCAGGGCCTGTCTTCCTCTTCTCCCTGCTGAGACCACAACCCCTTTGCAGTCACCCTGACATTTTTTTTCAGGGATCACGCTCGGTGCTCCCTGAAGTGACAACCACTTTAAAGTTCCCAAGGGGCAGCTATGACTGAGTTGCTGCCTTTCTTGCCACTGGGTTGTGCAACTCCAGTGGTCCCCAGTGCACAGCCTCGCCTCATCGGTGCCCCGAATCAGCTGTTCCTGACTGTTTTCATCACTTGTGTACCCCTTGGCCGCCTATTTCCATAAACTATCCTTGATATTAGCAACAAGTTTTAATATAATTGCTGTTATTTCAGAAGTATATGTTGCAACTGTACATAGCCCAATAAGGAGATTAAAAGGCAATGGAATAATAAGGTGAGCAAACTGTGTATATATATTTACATTCAGAACTCAGAAGGTGCAATGAATTCAAGGAAATATATCACAGATTGCATTGAAAAAACTACATTAATTAATGCATTAGTTACCCTAGTTACCCAATTCTGAGTTTGCATTTCTGATTTAAATCAGTATGGCTGTTAATCTGTGTTTTGTGCTAGTTTCTATATTAACTAGATTAGCATGGCACTCTGTGATTGTTTATGTATTTGTTGACTATTAGGAAGAATTTCAGTCCAGAGGAAAGACTGAATCTTTGAACATGCTGCCCGGTGTCTGAAAACTTCCTTGCAAGAAAAGATTGGACAGTTTGTTAGTCTCGGACAGGATGTAAGAGTAATATGGCTGGAGACCCAAACCCCTCAGCACCCGACCTCTAGAGATTATGCCCGTGTTACACTGATGGTGACTGATGAAGAGGAAGACCTTGATCTGGAGTGCCCGGATTGACTAAAATTTTAACCCAGAGTGCAGTCTCTGTGGAAAAGTCACATTCCACGTAGCCAGAATTAGACAAGGAATCACAATAAAACAGTTTCATCATGCCTTATACAAATTGAGACTACACCATGCAATTCTGCCCCCAGCACCTCAAAAAAGACTTCCATTCTCAAAGGGTGCAAAAAAGACAGCGAAATGCTGCAGGGGTTGGAGCGACTCTCTCTTCTATGAGGAAAGGTTATAATGCCCAGGACTGTGGCTTACAAAAACAGTGAGCAAAAGAGAAATGGGAGAGGGGAACAAAGCAATGCCTATGTGAACGATGCATCGTCTCTTTCATAATACCCTTGGGACCTGGGGTCATCCATGGCTGAAGGGGGCGGGGGATCCAGGACAGGCAGAAGGAAGCCCTTCACACAGGGTGCTGTCTGAGGGTGAGAGATGCTGGGTCAGAGCCACAGTTTCCATTCTGTCTCTTCAGTCCTTCGCTTCAAAGAGGTCGTAAAACTATTACTATCAACTTGAAGGTTTAGCATAAAATCCTTATAGAACAAGTGCTCTTTCTCTGTAGGGAGGATACCTAATAATGCTACCATAGTGGATGGTGACCAATTGCATTAAATAAATTAAAATAACAAATATAATGTATTAAGGACTAATTAGAGTTTTTTTGGACAGGGACACAGGCAGTCATGAAATCTGCATATTCACAGGTTGGGTTGTCATGTTGTGTGAATGCAACTGCTGTAATTGGAAGGGGAGAGGATATGAGGAAATTGGAGTAAAACACAGTTTCAACAGAGGCACACATTTCCTCTGAAGGCTGTTCCTCTTTGGGTATTTTGTTTTGCAGATGCAAAGGGGTTTACTGGGACTTGCCATTCCATGGCCTAGGCACCTCTAGCAGTAGTTCTTCAGACTACACTTCCCATGATTTTTTGGCAGACACTGTAATGGCTAAACTGCTATTTAATAAGTTGGTAGTGGGGAAACTGCAAATTGGACTGCAGAAAATTTGACTACAACCGACTTGCGGGAGCTGTGCTTTCTCAGACAGACAGCTGTCTTCCCCACCAGCAGTGATTGTGCTCATAAATTCCTGGGGCCATGTCTGATGTTTCAGGGCCTGATCAGAGGGGCAGGCAGGGGAGGGTCCAAGGGAAATGGGTTTACTCAGCAGCGCAGTCCAGGAAGCGTGGGAGGCCGACACAACAAACTGTACTGGATCAACCAGTTCGGTTTCAGACGGTGCACTGGTCCAACTGAGGCTGCTTTTGGGTGCAGACATAAACAGAGCAAGCTTGGTCTCCCTCCTTTTTCCAAGAGACTGCATTAATCAAATGCATTTTAGTTCTCCTGGCGAGAATCCAGAGTGGCTCTCCTTTATGTGCTGCAAGAGAAATGGGGGGGCGGGGGAGACCCAAAATTAGCTTGGCCTCGTATCCATGAGACTGCTAAATTTATCCCTGGGCAAGCTGCTTTGTGGTGCCAATTTCTCCTTGTCTAACCTCCTCAAATTGTGGTGAGTGAAACTGTACACTCAATTTAAAAAAAAATAGATAAGCAATGCAACAGGACTGATGTTATTACTCAGGCTTAGCTTGGTTGTCCGTATTTTCATGGGATCATTGACCATGTTGCTTTCTAATTAAATAACGTAGTATATAAAGAAATGCTTTATACACAGTCCTTTCTTCTGTAGTGATCACAGAAATGCATTCAAAGCTGTTCCCTTCTCTGTATCCCCAAACAGGGTTCGAGATCACCCAGGGAGACTCACTTTGGATGCTTCTGCTGTCAGAGGCATACGGTACTAACAGTAGATGAAAGACACCTGTGACGGTGGCCCCCCCCTCTCCGGTGCTCCTTATGCAGGTTTGCCACACTCTATAAATTTGGGGTGGGTTATGACTTTTCTATTTAGAAAGGCATTTTCTGGGGGTGTGAGTAATCTCTCGTCATGTTTGAAAGCCTTTTGCTCAAGCCAAAGCTGAGACGGGCAGCAAGCAACAACCCCCTTGCCGTCAGCTGCTGCCCTCCACCAAAAAGCAAGCGCCACACCTGTTCAGGTGGGCTCTCCTGCCCGGGGGGAGCAAGGGGAGCTCTGCTCAGCCTTTGTTGTCCTTGGGTGCTCCTGCTGGGTGGGTCTCCTCTGCGGCTTGCTTTCACACCACTGCTCTGCCTGAAGGAGGACGATCATCCACCCTGCCCTGTGCTGCTAAGGTGGCAGCCCTTGGCCCTGGCAGCACGTCACAGAATGCCTGGCCTGGCTCGCTCACTTCTGGCCAGGCCAGCTCCACGCCCGAGCCTCCAGGCAGACCCAGCTGGGATGGCACTTAAGAGCAAGAGAAGAGCCCTGCTGGATGAGGAGAGAAGCAATTTGAGAAGCTGCGTGAGAGCCAGCAAGGAAGGCCTGGCGGGTGGCAACCGCCCCTTCCCTCCTTGCTCCCCAGAAACTGACATTCTGAGGCAGACTGCCTCCAAATGCAGACAGCCTGTATGGCCATCGTGACCAGTAGCCATTGGGAGAACCTTGTTAGTTAACATGCTCAAAAACCGAATAATGCGTTGTGATGGGATAAGGATGATTTCAGGTCTTTAGAATATATTATTCCATATTTTAGAATATATTGCTCGCTTTTTGGAGTGGTGGATGTCCCTGGAGGCTTACGGTGTTCAGCAGTATCTGAGCTTATATACAAATATGCGAACTGTGCCTAGGTGGAGGAGCACAGCAGAAACATGCCAGGATCAGACCCTCTGTCCTACATCAGGCTGCAGATCTCTCAATCTCTCTCTCTCTCTCTCTCTCTCTCTCTCTCTCTCTCTCTCTCTCTCTCTCTCTCTCTCTCTCTCTCTCTCTCTCTCACCTTTTCTCACTTAGGTGGAAAATGGCGGTCTGTCCCTTTTGCTTCCTTTTAGTTGCACCCACAGGTTCAAACTGGCTGTATTGGATTTAGCGGAGAGAAGCTGCTTTTTCAGCATGGTCTGGGCCCAGAAACCACCCTCTCCCACGTGGGGACAAACTGGGCCATGAACCAGCTCCTTCCCTAGCCCAAGCAACGCTTTGTGACATTGCCGCTGGCCACTGAGGGCGTCCCCTGCAGGGTGGCTGCGCCATTGGCCCTCTTCTGTCCAAATTCCCAAACGTACAGCAGAGCAGCAGGGCCAGGACTGTCGATAACATTTGGTGTCTTGTTTTGCTCTGCCAAGAAGAGCCAGGGCACCAGCTGCCAGTGCGCCGGCCTGAGCTGGGGCCGCCTCTGCCCTCCGTGCCTGGCAGCTCAGTCCACTTGTAGCCAAGAGATGCCAGCCCAAGCTGCCTGCCTGGGGCCTGCAAAGGGGGGAGCGGAGGCGTGGGCTCCCGCCCAGTGTTTGGTGGGCAGAGGGAAGCCTCTGCTGGCACAGCTTCTCAGGAATGCCAGGATCCCCGCAGGAAGTTCCCGCCCAACCTGGCCAGACCTCCGCAGCTGCCTGCCATGCACCTTTTCTTCCCATCCCTCCTTGGTCCAATTTCTGGCAGGTGCGCCTGGCCGAGTCCTGAACATGGTGAGGGGGTGTGGAAAAGACTGTGGGCAAGGGGCAGGCGGGGTGTGCCTTCTGCAGGCTGGTGTTGTGCGGCATCCGTTGTCTGAAACATTTGTGAGCAAGGACGTGGGGCCACCTTGCGCATTTACCGAGGAGTTCAGGCCTGTGCTTGAGGCATCCGAGGTCATTCTGGCCATGCTAGCAGTCGTGGCAGCAGCCCAACAGACAGGCCAGCCCTTTCACCCTGTATGGTAAGTAGGGTGGAGGAGGGAGCTGAGGAGCAGGGGTGTTGGATTGACCAAGGGCCAGCTGGGCACCGTTTGCAGGGCATTTGAGGAAGGATCGTTTAGGGCGCCAAATCCAGACTGGGACCAGGACGGAGGCTTCAGCACAGCCTGCCCAAACTGGGGCACTCCCAATGTTTTGGCCTCCACCTGTCAGCCTTCCTGGCTGGGGCGGATGGGTGTTGACACACAAAACATCTGAAGGGTCCTGTATTGGAGGAGGCTACTTGCACCCTTCGCCAGTCTGAAGCTGGACAGGGGCCTCCTCTCAGCATGTGGAAAAACAGGTCACCTGCAGGATCTTCCTCCCTGCTGTGTGCCAGCCGGTGCATCGGGCCCTCCTCAGGCCACGCTTCTGTGTCTGCAGGACAGAGCAGCCAGCCAGACAGTTTATGGGGCCCGGCTACAGCAGAACTGGAGTTCACATTTCACGACTAGTGCAGGACCCTAAAAAGCTCTCTTTCAACCGGTCTTTTGTAGGTGTATCTGCTCACCAAAGGCTCCGACTTGGCCAGAAATGATCGATTTAGACAGTGCTGTTTTTGTGTATTTCTCTGTGCTTCCCTGATTGGTTGTGAGCCCTTTTGTGATAGGTACCACAGAAAAATGGGATATTTACGTACAGAATGAAAACAACCCATATTCCTGCAACCACTAATCAAGGGAAAGGGCACGGGAGTGCTTGCCCGGCGCAAGGGTGCAGTGAAGCGTGACCCTGCCCCCCCCCCCCCCCTGGGCGGCCTGAAGCCTCTAGCCGGGCCGGCTGGCATGAACACGAGGCCAGGTGCTTGGCCGGCTGCCCCGCCGAGCAGGGGCTCTGGCCGGCTGCCCCGCATCCTTCCTGGGCCTAGCAGCTGCAGGGCACCCAGAGCAGGCCTGGTCTGCTCTGCCCAGCCAGAAGGAAGGGGCAGCCCTCCTCCTCCCCCTTCCTGTAGCAGTGTCAGTTGCGGGCTATCAGCGTGTACAGAGGACCCGGCCGGCCGGCAAGGTACCAGCCAGGACAGCCATGAGCGCTCGGGCAGGTGGCGCAGCTGTTGAGCAGAGCGCGGGTGGCGCGGTGGCATCCCCGGCCGCAGGACGCCCCACCTTGCCACGCGACGGAGGCCGAGGAGCGCCACCCCAGCCTTCCTGGGGCGCGCCCCGCAGTGCCCGCTTTCCTCTCGCCTGCGCGCCTGCAGGCAGCGGCAACAGGACCCGAAAGAGGTCCGGGTGGAGCCGGGCTCTCCGGAACCTGGTCCCACTGGTGGGTTGCGCCGCGCGCTCCAGCCGAGCGCGGGGGAGGGGGAAGATCGGCCGCGCCGTCTCGCCTCCTGCCACGGCCGCCGGGTGGGCGCGCGCGCGCGCGCGCGTCCCACTTCGCTGCGGGCCGCCTTCCCCTCGCTCGCTCCCGCGCGCTGCTCCCGCGACCACGGCAGGGCGGGCGCCGCGACTGAGCCTGCGCGCACGGCACTCGGGCTGCCCGGCCGGCCGAGGCGGCGGCGGCGGCGGCAGCAGGACGAGGCTGCGGGCGGAGGAAAGCCCACCCCGCGCGCCCGCCGGCGCTGCTGCTGCTGCGCGTCCGGGCCTCTCCTGCCGCTCCTCCCCTCCGGCGTGCACGGGCCGCGATGCGCCTCCCTCGCCCCCCGGCGTAGCGGCGGCGGCGGCGGCAGCAGCGGGAGGCTCCTCCTCCGGCGGCGGCGCTCCTGCCCGGGGATGCGTCCCACCAGCGAGCAGCCGGGCCAGGCGGCTGCCGCGAGGGCTGCTGCAGCGGCGGCGGCGGCAGTGGCGGCGGCAGCAGCGGGCAAGGCCTAGCCGAGCCGCGCGTCCTCCCTCCGCCCGCCTCCGTCCCTCCTTCTTCTGCTCGCTTGCTCTTTCCTCCTCCTTCGCTAGGCAGCCGCGACCCGGCAGTGATGGCAGACGAGCCGCAGCAGCCGCCGCCGCCCGAGTCCCCCAGCGGCGGCCCGGCGGCGCCCTCGGCGGCGGCCCCAGCGCTGCCGACGCTGGTGCCCGGGCTGCAGGGGACCGAAGCCAGCGCGCTGCAGCACAAGATCAAGAACTCCATTTGGTGAGCCGGGCGCCGGGAGGGGGCGGCGGCGGCGGCGGCAGCGCCGGGCGCGGGCGGGGAGGACCCGGGCGGCGTCGCCGTCTTTTGCCTGCGCCGCGTGTGCCCGGCCGCCCTGCTTGCTGCTGCCTGTTGATAGGGCGCCGCTCGCCGCGGCGTGCCGGGCCGGGGCTGCGCGCTCGGCTGGCCCGGCTCGCCGCGGCGCGTCGTGCCCTGGGCTGGCCGGCACCGCGGCCACCTCCCGCCTCCGTGGCCGCTGCTGCCGCCTGCCGAAAACCCCGCAGCGCCCTGGCGACGGCGGCGGGAGGAAGAGGAAGGTGGCGAGTCGCGGCGGCGGCGGCGGCGGCGGGGGACGGGCGCGTGTCTGCGGCCTGGGGGAGGGGAATGGAAAATGTGTTTACTCGGCTCTGCGGAGGGCGAGCGCGACGCAGACAGAGACAGGCGGCGGCGGGCAGGCGAGGCAGACACGCTCGCGCGGCGCGGGGCTCGGGCGGATCGCGCGGGGGCGCGGGGCGCGCGTGCCGCGGCCCCACACAAAAGCCCGCGAGGAGGCCGGGCTCCGCCGCCTCGGGTGGCCCCGCTTGCCCGGAGCCCGCTGAGCGGGCGGGGGGGAGGCGCCCCGGGCAGGTCCAGAGCGGCAGCAGGTCGCGGGGCGAGCGGGCACTGCCTCGCCCCGTGGCTGGGCTCGCCCCCCGCCCCCGGGAAGGCGCGTCTGTCGGAGGAGGCGGGGGCTGTCTCTGCCGCATGTTGACATGCATCGCGGTCCCCGGCTGCGAGCACCAGAAAGGGGTGCCGAGCCCCTCGCGGAGCCGCCGCCGCCGCCGCAGCAGCACCCCCTCGCTTGTTTACAGCGGCTGCAGCGCCCCCTTCCACGGCGCTGCTCAGGTCCCCCCGCCCCCGCCAGAAGCAGACCTCCCTTCCAGCCGGAGAGCTGCAGGAGGGGTTCATTCAAAAGGCTGCAGTACGGCGGTCCCCGGGTCGCTCCACTCGCCCAGGGACTCGCCGTGGTCTGCTGCGGGGGTCGACGGCGGGACGGGGCATGCGGCGAAGCGCGGGAGGCGCCTGTCTTGCCTTGCCGGGCTGGATTTAGCCACTTCCCCCCGCCTTTTCTTTCTTTTTTTCAAATGCAAAGTGCATGAAAACAACGTTGGTTTTACTGCTGAAAAATCTGCAGGGGCCTTCTGTTTCCCCTGTCCGCATGCATGATGCCATTTTGAGACCTTTAATACCTTTGTCATTATGCTGCTTTGAGGTATACATGCATAGGGAGTGCAACCTGTATATGGCTTAAAATATATAGGGGAACTGGAATGATGTCTTTCGCCATGATTGCCAGTAGAGATGATACTGGTTGTGTGAAGGATGTGCATTTGGAATAATAACAATTGTTAGCAGGCTGGGGCACAGAGTATTTCTTACATTGTCGCTAGAAATCTTGGGAAATATTCTGTCTGCTGATGAATAATCTGCACACTACCATTGTTTTGTTTACAGAATGCCATGAGTTAGAGAATTCATCTGTTAGCAATCTTTCCATCCATACCCCTCTGGTGTCCTGAGTTGCAGTTGCTGATATGCCAAGTGCTTGACTTAGGCACCCACTTAAAATATTCCTTTTCCATTCTCCCACTGTTCAGAAACCAGTGTGTTTACACAGGGGCTTTCAGGGGAGGTGTCACTTCCAGGTTGGATGACAAAATGGCCACTAACTAAAATCTCTCCCTTTCACACGAGCGTGGATGTGAAGCCTTAGCACCAGCCTGAACCCAGCTTGTTTCATTTCAGTACACAAGGAGACAATTGAAGCATCTCTAACGTGTTTTTAAAGGGCGTGCAGGAACTTGCATGCTCTCCAACGTGGCCTTTGTTGTTCTGATTTAGGACTTGCTGGGGAGTCTGCGGTGAGCACGAGGAGGGTGCTGGTGCCGTGGCTGGGCTTGCTGGGCAGTGGCTCGCCGGGGAATGTGTTGGTCAGCCGGGCAGCATATCTAGAGCTTTTTGTGGGTCTTGCCCACATGTCCGAGGTGGGGGCATACTGTCCTCAGCAGTCCCTTGCAGGGAAGTCCTGCTGATCTCGGAGGAGCGCCTGTTGCAGCTGTCAGGGTCTGTGCTTGAGGCCATGCGCTGCAGGTACAGACTGGTTCTTTTTCCACACCTCAGCTGTGCTGGCACTCCAGGACTGTCACCCTGACAGCAAGGGGGGGCCCTTCACCTCCATGGGGAGCATGTTTAGGAGCCAGAATGCATTTGATCATTCTTGCTCCTTCCTACAAGCAGTTTGGGGGCTGGCTATCTTTTTCCTGCCACATTGGGCTGAGGGAGTGTAGCCCACCCTTGGCTAAGTGGGCATGTGTGACCCCGGTCCTCCCAATCCAGAACTAGGCACCCAACCTTCACCAGCTGGGTGAATGTTGGCCACTTTCTCAGTAATGTGTCTGCAGGATGATGATTCAAATGCACAAAAAGGATTTGAGGTCTGGAACCAGGAAGTGGAATTTACTTTTGGTGTGATAAATCTCAAGCTAAACACCTTTCTTGTTGAATTGGGAGCCTTGCAGAGGTCCCGTGTGGTCCCTGTCTGTGAGACAGCCACTGAAAACGGTGAAACATTGTCTCCGGCTTGTTTGGCGGGCCAAAATATCACGGCCCTGTTTGGGCACCTTGCCTCTGGCCAGCCCTGGGAGCAGCACATGTGTCTGCCGCTTTGTACTAGGCTGCTTGTAAACAGGCTTCAGCCGAATGGCTCATCTGCCTGCTCGCGGGTGCCCGCGTGCGTGGCCAGGAATTTGCAGAGCGCAGCTTACACTTGCAATTATATTAAGCCTCGGAAGGCTGTGCCAATCTTATGCCCTGAGGTTTGGAACAGGGTGGGGTAAAAGGGCTGTGTACGGAAGGTGGCAAAGGACCTATGCCTCCCATTGAGACAGGCTAATAAAGCTTGAAATAGCACTTTATTCTTCTGAGGAGCTTTGTGGAGGCAATCTTTGAAGAACTGCATGTTAACTCCTGAGAGTTAGGAGCAATCCAGGACATATTTCCGAGCGAATAATGCTCACTGAATAGAGCGGACTTAATTCTGAGCTCATGCACATCAGGGTTGCAGTGTTCACAGTGCCCTGGTGGTGGGAATGTGCCCCCTGGAACGGTGGGTACCTCAGGCCAGGGAGGGCCACCTGCAAAGCCTTCCTCAGCCCTGGACTGCGCCCGGTGCTTGGGGCCACTCCCTGCCTCTCAGCCATGCCTTGCTGACGGCTCTCCTGAGCACAGAAGGTGTGTTGGGGTGGATGGGGAGAATCCTGTGTGTTGCCCTTGAGTTCCTTGGAGGAAAAGTGAGGTAAAAATGGAATAATAAGGCAGTACACAAAGCCTTCAGGATATGCTTGTTTCCAAACGGAATTGTAGTCCCCCCACCAAAAAAAGGAGAATTCAACTTGATCCTTTATCTGCCTTTTAGTGGATTATTCCGACATAGACGCTTCAGTCTAGGTGCCCTTTTCAGGCATTGAAGGAAGCGTTCCGTGCCTTGCAGTATTTCAAAGGGAGGCTCCCTCACTGTGATCCAAGGAAAGGCTTCCTTAAGATTCCCTGTGGCAGCCCCTGCCTGTGCTGGTGTGCCTCCCGTGAGTTATGGAAAGGCACCTTTAAGTGGCAGATCCAGCGACTACAGTGTGATCTTGCTTGTTCCTTGGTGCCCTCCCCGCCATTGATCAGATAATGCTGTGGTTGATCACTGATTAAACATGCCCTTCCAGCTGTCTAAAGTTGAAGATGTGGAGGGCATGGCCAAGCCTGAGCGTGTCCTTCTTGTGTAAGGGCAAGAGTTACTGGAGGAGGCGACATTGGTGGTCTTTTGCAGCCCAATTAGTCTATCCCTTTAGCTGTGGGTTAATTTATTTTAGTGATTTAAATGAGCTTGGCAGAAGTGTAGCGATTCTACAGTAATTGCTAATAGAACATGAGCAATAGGGTCAGATTTGACTTGTGAAAAGCTGGTGGCCAAAGGGCCTGCTCCGTGTCAGGGACTACTTAAAGTACTTGCTTGCATTGCTTTCTTAAACTGTTTTTTAAAGCAGAGGTGGGAAGCTCCCCCCACCCCCGCATGTCGTTGGTTTCCAGCTCACATGAGCCCCAACCCAAATGGACAGTGGTCATGGCCAGTGGCAAATCATTTATTTATCTATTTATGTGCTTTTAGTTTTAGATTTGTACTTGAACCACTCATGGGGTCCTCACCCTTGCATTAAAGAGAGTGCATGGACGCGAAGGGTAGGAAATGCTCTTGGGCCTCTGCAGTGGCAAAGGGAAATTAAAAGGACAACCAAGATCTGGAAGTAACCTTTGACTATGGATGCACCTGGCTTGCAGGGGTCCAGGCTGGGGGATGCCCCCTGGCAGGAGAGCAGAGGG
Source organism: Varanus komodoensis (assembly GCF_004798865.1). Taxonomy (NCBI): domain Eukaryota; kingdom Metazoa; phylum Chordata; class Lepidosauria; order Squamata; family Varanidae; genus Varanus; species Varanus komodoensis. The sequence continues at coordinate 3,849,559 of NW_025335817.1, forward strand.
AGAAAGGGCCCTGGACTGGCACTGCCACGTGCGCAGTCGCACCTGGCTGTGCAGGTGCAGAACACGCGTCGCCGGTTGTGGGGCATTGGCTCGGGCAAGTGTGTTTGGGATACTGCCTGGCCTGCTCGGGCAGCAGCTCCGAGGCACCGATGTGGCTAGAGTGGCCCTGAAGCCTCCCGCCGGCCCTGGCCTGTGCTGCCGCCTCCCTTCTCTGGGCAGAGTCTGGGTTTTGGTTCCTTCCCTGCAGAGTTTGTTGCTCCCAAGTTCCACATTTTGGGCTAAGCAGACTGCAGGGTGGCATCTCTGCAGGCTTGACTTCCAGTCTGTCGCAGAGCTGGTGTGGTGGTGAAGGCCAGAGTCTTAGAGGCGTGGCAGCTGCAAGCCATGGTGGCCTCTCTCAGGCTTACTTCTGAGTAGCATGAATAGAAGCGGCATGCGTGAGAACTAGGAAGCCCCTGAATCAGAAGTTGCTGCAGCTGCCACTTCTCCTAGGTGGCCTTAGAAGAGCCACCACCTTTTCATCCTCAGCGCTGCCCCCCTAAAGTCTGGTCAATGACCAGTTCAGCCTTCCGCACTCAGGTTCCGCCCAGATATGTCGGACTACAACTCCCAGCATTCCTGACGACTGGCTGTGCTGCCTGGGTTGAGGTTGGTTGGGGGCTAAAGTGTGTGTATGAAGGGCACCAGGTTGGAGAAGAAGAATGGTGGCAAGAATTGATAAAAATAATGGCTTAGGGAAAGTTTTGAAACTCATCATACTGTGGATACCTACTGAGTTTTTAATTGGTGAATGCTAATAATATTGATGCTGATATTTAGTCATGGTGATTGGGCGCTGCTTGGTTAACCTCTCTGGGAGTGCTTTGAGGCAGAAGAACAAGAGCCCTGTTTGTATTAATGGCCTCATCTGAGGACTGTCATGGTGTTGCAGTCGCCCTGGGGAGGCCCAGCTGCAGAACTGTGCGGGCTGCAGTCCCACAGATGCTGACCTGCGGGTAAGGCTTATTGTGCTTGGGAGGGTGCAATGCCAAGGAAAGCTGGGGTTGTGCTGGGAATGACGGGGGGTGGCCAGCATCTCTCAGCCTAGCCTACCTTACAGGGTGACTCTGGGCATTAAGCAAGCACTGCCTTGAACTGGGGGAAGGTGGACAGCATATTACAAACAGCAGCAGTAATAAAAAGCAAATCTTCGGCATCATGCATGACATGGTTTGCTAGTGGCACCACTGGACAAAAAGAGGGAAGGGGAGTATTCTGGGATGGCACAGGAGCCAGCCTGCAAGGACTATGCACAAGTCTAGCCAGTGAGATTTCTATTTATACACACTTCTGTAGTGCAAGGCAAACAGTCAGAAAACCCAACCCCCTTCCAAAAAATGCTCCCTTGCCTCACACTCAGGTAGCAAGTGACAGAAAGGGCCACCGAGAAATAGAAGAGGCATCGGCTTGCCCCAGAGAGCTCCAATGCTTGCAGAAGTACAAAAATACTTGCAAAACAAGACTTTTCTGATATTTTTAAAACAAGCCACACCATTGCAAAGTGCACACACTTAATAGCCATGGAATGCTGAGTGCCAGTTGGAGTGGGGAGGAAAAGGGGTGTGTGCATGCGCCCCCACACGTGCAGGCACAGCGAAAGGAACGGCATATTCTGGGGGAGGGCCTGGCTGGCTGGCTGGCTGGCTTCCACCTTGTATAGGAGCTTTCCTTTTAGAAAGCGAGGGTGCCCTGCAGTGTTTTATTACAAGTCCCACTTCTATTTTTTAATTAAATGACCAGGATATATAGTGCATATTTTAATTTAAATATAAGTGCCATACAGTTACTGAATCTTCAGAAATCTACAATACCTGTTGAATAACCCTTGTTCAAATAATGGATAGATTCGGTTTTTGAGAACAATCATATTGTTGCTGTTTCCCTCTTCCTAAATTGTCTGGCTGGTCAGCCTTCACATAAAGCCACTCTGAGATGTCTTTCCTATCCCCTGCAACAAATGGAATATTGGCTTCCGCAATTTGGCTCTGCCCGTTCGGGTGACTGTCCAAGTGTCTTTGAGGCAGCACGTTAGTCTGTTTCAGCAAAACAGTGATGGACATGTGTTATCAACTCTAGTCTAGCTCTTATTCCGTTCAAGGATATTTTTGAGAATTTACAGCTTCCTCCTTCACTCTGACATTTCCAGCGTTTCTCCTCACTCTCACACCATGCAAAAATTGTGGCACAATATGCCAGTGAGACGCATCTTTTAGAATGGTTCTCTTGCATGTTAATACAGGGTGAAAATGCTTTCCACTTCAGTGCAATCTCTTCCCAAATCTTCAAAGGATATACATGCTATAGCTCAGAAAGAGAAAAGTTCTCCATGGAGGTCTGCCCTCCATAGCCATGTCCTCAGAAGAAGCAACGTTGAGTCGCTGATGTTTGGCTGTCCAGAGCCGAATGTTACAGATGAGACCAAAACAAGCATCCATTGCGGGAACCTCAGGTTGGCATGGCAGCACCAAATTCCCCAACCTGGATGGACCACAGTGTGAGGCAGGAGCCTCTGTCCGGCCCTCAGGGTCCTCCGGGTGGCCTCACCTCGTTTTCTCCAGTTCCCCATGGCTGACTGGTTTCCCAGCCTTTGTGCCGCTTTCTTCTCTGTTCTGAACAGCTGATGTGCCTCTTCAGGTGACTGGCACTGGCAGAAAGAGCTTTACTTTTGTGTTTTGGCTGCAGCCTTTTGCTTTTGGACTTGTCCGGCCCCAGAGAGCGGCCGTGCAGCTGCGTCAAGTCCTTGGTTGGAAGAAGGTTCCGCACCCCGACATTCGGTCACAACCAGACGTAGCATAAAGTCCACTGACGCCCGTGACTTTCGGCGGATCGAGCCCGCCTCTGTCTGCTGGACCAGCTCCTTAAGTGGGAGCACGTCCTCCACTTTCCAGTTCAGCTTCCTCAAGTACTGAGGTTTCTAGCCCAAAGCAGCATGTGACTGCGCTAGATGCCGCGCCGAGGAGCATGTGTGTGAATGGTGTGTTTGTGTGAGCAGTGTCTTTTCAGAGGAGGGTCTTCCTTCCCAGAGAGTCGTATTTCAATGTTTCTGGCAAGATTTCTGGTTTCAGTGAACATGAGGATTGCAGGAGCTGAAATGCTGCCCTCCATCCATTCATTTCTTTCCCTGATGCATGCGCTTATTTTTGTTTTAACGTTACACTTTTATTTATTTTTAAACAGTCCATGCATTTACAAAACAAGTTCATGCATTTACAAAGCAGAAATAAGGGCATGCTCTAGCTAATTCTGCGCCACTTTTCCTGCTCAGAGCCACTCACAACCAAACACTGACAGTAATCCTCAGTGGTTTCCCTTTCGCCACAACCACGCATCACCTGGCTCTTCCCCTGTCATTGTGAGGCCACTCCTGAAAGGCTGAAATGCCTCTCTGAGGGCTTAGATCCTGGAAGCGAGAGAACTGTGCACGTGAAGCTGAAGGCAGGCCTGTCCGGTGGATTGGGACTGCGGAGATGCAGGCTCTAGTCCCCGGCTGGCCATGAAACTGCTGATGACTTTGGGCCAGTCACTGACTTTCAGCCTTACCTACCTTAGGGTGTTACTTCGAGGATGACAGAGAGAGGAAGAGGAAAATCACGTAAGGCACATTTGTATTTGGCCTCACCCCTCTGCCCTTTGTTCCGCCCACCCCCAAACCAGGGCCCCCAAGAGCTTCTCCAGCCCCCCGGCCAAAAGGTTCGGCACCCCTGACTGAATAGGGTCACTCACTGAGATGAAGTTGCCTGCCTTGTGAAGGAAGAAAAGGACCCCCCTCCCTGGACGGGCAGACTGAGCTGCTTTTGAGTGGTATGACGAGACGAGACTTCACTGCCTTGTTGCAAGCCCCTCATGTGGGGTGTCAGTGCGTTTCCAGAGGCAGAGAAGCCACAGGCCGGTGGTGCAGCAACGCCTCTCGTGGGTGACTGCCCGCCAGTCCTCGGACAGGCACAAGTAAGCCATTCGGGAGAGTGCTCCCGAGCGCACGGGCGCGCTGCATCGCTTGTGTCCCGGGGAACCGGTGCTAAGATCTCAAGTCTGTGCGCGTTTGCCTGGAAACAGATGCCAGAGGGTTTTGTTGGACTTGCCGATTGGGCTTTTGCAGCTGCAGCAGTTGAGCTGACGAAGGAATGTGTGAATGAAGAGCTGCTTGGGGTCTTTTGACTGTGCCACGGTTTACTGGCTTTGTTTCGTTCAGATGGTTATCCCAATATTGTTTCTGCTTTTTTGTGCAATGAGGTGTCCGTGGAAGATCTGCGTAGCAACATGGACACACAGACACACGTGCACTGCATATGCAAGCTATTTTTTGGTGTTTTCCCTGCGTGTGAACTGGATTTTTCATACAATACTGATGAGGCGGCCCAGAGCAGTCTTCCATTTTCTCCTTCATGGATTAGGAGTCTAGACAAAAAGGCAGGGCCTCAGTGTTTGCTTCTGATGAGTGTCACTTGGGCAGGGCTGCAAATTGCCCCAGACGGTGCTGCGCTTTTGGGATTTAATCGCCTTGTTTCTGTTTTGATTTTGGATTCATTAAAGCTTTTTTGCTAATCGCTTTTGTGTCCAGACACTTAACCCTCGAAAGGGGGTTCCCTCTTCAGCTCAGCTGTCTGGGACTGCGGGATTTCAGTTAACTCAGGGAGAGCAAGAGTGTTTGGGCTGTGTGTGTGCACACAGCAGGAGTCAGCCCAGGAATTGTGGGCAGCCAGCTCTGGCGCTGGGGACCTTTGCAAATCCATCTGTAATTATGTTAAAGTTGGTGAACTGTAACCTGCTTGCCCCACTAACTGGAGAGGGGCAGGCAAGTGACTGAAGACCCGAGAGGCTCATTCACTGGGAAGCTCTCCTGCGAAGGCCACAGAGAATGCAGCTATGTGGGGCACGAAAGGATTAAGGCCATTATGGGAAGGAAGGGGATGCCCGAGCCCAGTGTTCTTCTTCCTACGGACCCTCAGGCCTAGGTTTCTGGTCTGGCTTCCCCAGGGGCCCAGTCTGGCCCCGAAGCTCCATGCTTTTCGCCGACCCAGCCTTTCCCTCAGTCTCACTGGGGGACTCTTTGCTGTTGTGCATTTTCTCCCCATTGAAAGAGCTGAAATGCCCCCCACCCAGATGTGGATGCTGGCAGTAAGTGTACCGCTTGACTGCAGGCTGGTGTCTTGGCCCCTTTTGCCTTCGCTCCCCCCACATTGGGATGCCCCCCAAAAAAGACTGGGCAGAAGTCATTACTGATGGATCGGGCCCAGTTTGGATTAGAGCTTGTGTGTTGGTCTGTTAGATTCCTCTGCATCAGGCAGCGACATGTTGCAAGGCCGGCCTAGTTGCTGGCAGGGGGTCTTGGGGGGCTCCCAGTGCTCGCAAGCCACGTGAGCAAGCAGGACACGCGTGTCCATTGCCTGCGTCACTGAGGAAGGATGCGCGGGCAGCCCTCTTGTGGCGGATCCTGTGGCTGCCCTGACCCCAAGTGCCGCATTGCCCTGCTTGGCACTAATGAAGCCAAGAGAGGCGCTGTGTGCACGCACGCATGTGTGAAGAGAGATGCATTCGCTGTAACTTTCAGGTCACTTGGACACATCCGTGGGTGGAGTTTCTGCCATGGGGGCAACACTGGGGTGCGCCTTTCCTGGGCTTTTCCTGCAGATTCTTTCCAGTGCCCTTTGACATGGATGGACGAAACTTCTTAAGGGGCTGCCCAGGGGCACCCGTGAGCCGTGCATTTCCCCAGATGGGATTATGTTGTGAGTATTGTGTTTGATGCCAGGACTGCAACATATAACGCCCATACACCCCCAATGGATGAGCATATCCTGGCGTGTGATAGTTGTATTTGTGCCTTCGCACACCTGCCAGAGTGTGCAAGTTGAGATGTGCACCTCAGAAAGTTTGGTCTTTTTGAAAAAGCGAATGGCGACTTGGGCATTGGAGCCAGTGGAGATGATGATGATGATGATGATGATAACATTTCTATGCCGCCCCTTGCCGAAGCCTCGGGGCGGCTTACAACACAATAAAATACATTGAAATACAATAGAACATGATAAATTACCATTAAATACAAAAATACAAAAAATACACTGGGTTACATTGGCCATAAGCAAAGTGCAGAAATCTATTTTTCTTATTTAGGCCAATGCAAAGATCACAGCGGTGAGGCGGCTTGTGCGATCTCCAGATCTCTTCCTCTTGCAGGACATTGCGAAAAGCAGATGTGGGTTGAGGAGGAATGGCCAGAGAAAAGGTTGTTTGGATGTGGTACTCAGGATGTCTGCATAGTGAGTGTGTTTAGGTGACATGGAGGAAGAGGGTGCATGGCAACTCCAGGTGGACGGCTTCAGTAACCCCAGGGCCGCTGGGAGTCAGACAGCCATGTTCCAGAAACTAAGCTTGTGGCTTGCGAGTCTGAGCCTTCAGACTCCTCTACCTTTACAGGCATCAAAAGCTGGAGACGAACTGAAACTTTCTGCAGGCTTGTTTGCTTTTGGATGTTTTGTGCATGTGCTTACGAGTGTTGGCTACTGGGTTCAGATGAGACTGGAGGAGCTGGGGCTGAGGGATGGCCGGATGGAAGGAAGCTGCTGCTTAGCTTTGCCAGCAAGCTCTGCAGCCATTTGGCCTGTTGCTTTGGGTCAGTGCAAGGAAGACAACGCTGCTTTACCTTGTGCCTCTTGTATGCAAGACCAAGTCACCCTGAACTAGAGGAGTTGGTCCATGTGCGGTCAGCTGAGTCAGCAGAGGATGAGTGGGCCATCGTTTGCCTGGGGTCGCTTGGAAGGTGGCTGGCTCGCGTGTCCCATTCTGAACGCCTTCATGGCACGAAGAGTTGGAGTTTCACAATAACAACCTGGATCTTGAGGACAGCCAGCATCTTATTAAAAGTGACATTTTTCCTACCTTCATGTAAGTTGCAGTGTACACAAGGCTGTTGCTTTAAAGCACTTGACAACTAGCCTTGTTGAAAAAATGATTGCAGGATGGCAGGAGTCTTTGTTCAAGTGGCATTCTTTCTTAATGGCAAACAAGATTTGGTCTGCAGATACCTTCCAGGCTTGCACTGGCTGTTTTCTTTAAAACAAAACAGAACAAATCATGAGCTTTCAGTTATCTGAATGCATTTTCCATGGGCTTTTACAAAATTGCTTTTGGTTAGCTGAACGTCAAACCTTGGAAGAATGGCTTTAAATCTCAACTGAATTGTGACCTTAGTTGTTCTTGGGCCTGGTGGTATCTTGGAGGCAGAAATTTTCATCAAGTGTTTATCATCTCCATTCTACTTTCCCAAAAGGTTATGGGAATGATGAAGTGTTGTGCTGCTCTTTGTGTACACTTCCCCTTTCTGTCCACCCCATGTCTATCCCACCCTTTCTGCTGAGAGCTTGGGATAATGCATTCATCCCACATTAGGCTCGCAACAACCCTGTGAGGTAGGTAAACCTGAAAGAGCATATTTGTACAACTGGCCCATTGGTACTTGACTTAATGGAGAGCCAACTCTGGGCCTGCCTCCCCAGTTGACTCCCTGGCTGTTGCTGCACCTCACCAGTTCTTCCCAGGAAAACACCACTGCTTCCTGGCAAGGTCCAGTCTGTAAAAGGTACTGGTCAGAGTATTGTTGCATTCATGGCCTACTTGTGAGGCAGCTGGTTGGCCACTGGATGCACAAAATGCTCTGGGTCTGATTGTGCATAGTTTTTCATATGCTCCTAATTTCTCCTCTTGCAGTCATGCGGTGCCTGATCCTTCCACTGAAGGGACAGGAAGGATCACCAAATTTCTGCTTAAAGCCAAGTTGAACAGCAGCCCTTCCCTGAGGTCTTGGGCCATGCAGGTCAGGTCATCAGGGCCAGCAGTGGGACGGCTGTTCCTTGCTTCTTTTCCCCTTCCCCCCTTCTGTCCTGCTGTTGTGCCCTTATCGCTGCTCATTTTTGTTCATTTTCGGAGGAGCAGCTACCTAACCTGGTTGGTCCCTTGTTGTACATCTTGTTTGCAGAGCATCGGAATTGTGAGTGCCTGCAGTGTGCGGTGTAGTCTGTGTCCCCTTAGTCTCCTGTAGCGCAGGGAAATGTTAGGCTGGTGGTACCGTGTCGCGGAGGCAGCTTCTGCTGGCCAGTATATCATATTCAATGCTGTGTGCAAATGAAATTTTAAATCTACCGAAAAGGAAAGTTTTGTGCAGGGCGAGTTCTCGAGACCCTCGCAGCGTGCTTTGTTTATGGCAACCCTAATGAGAGATTGGTTTTTTCAGCAACCCACGTGTTCATTCACCAATATGGAACTGGCCATCCGTCCAGCATAGGATTGAGCGTCCGTTCATTAATTCATTCGTTCCACTACCACCGCACAGGCAAAGCACTCTGAGCTGTTTTCAGCAGTCTATAAAACAGACAATAGAAATGCAATAAAACATCATAACCTCAGAAAAAAATTAAAGTGTTGAAAGGTCTGGCTTTTCTCCTTTGTTAAAATTTGCAAACTCCCGGCGCTCAAGGTTGCAAGCAACAACTTGAGGATGCTGCACGCTGCTGAACGGTAGCGCAGAAATCAAAGTCTGGGCTTTGTTACAGGTACCAGAACCGCATGTGTCTCCCGTAGTTCTCTCCCGTTTCCTCGCCCGGAGGCCTTGTCCCGGCAGCCTCTCTGCGCGGTCCCACGTTCCCGGGAAACCCGCGCTCGAAAGGAATGGGATTGTGCAAAACGGGGCGGGTCCGGCAACCTTGCCTCCCAACGGCGACCCAAGACCGGGCGCTGCGTGAGCCCTGCAGGGCGCGTGGAGCCCCCGCGGCGGAGGCTGGCCGAGCCAGCGGCTGCTCCGTTGCCGCGGCCGGGCCGGGCCCGCGCTTCTGCCCCTCCCGCTCAGGCACGCGCCGCAGGCACGCGCGCCCCGTCCTGCGCGTTCGCGGCTCTTTGCCCGCGGGCGCGGGGCGCAGAGGGCGAGCGGCGCCCCGCTTTGCTCTGGGGTGGGGCGCAGCGTCACGACCCGGGCCCGCAAGCGGGGGGGGGAGGCGGTCGCCCCGGAGAAGGGGCCCCATCACGGGGCCGCAGCCCCGCGCCGCCCCCGGGGGCAGCCCCTGCTGGAAAGGGCGCCGGAGGGCACGCGTCGCCGCCGCGGCTCGTGCCTGCCTCCGCAGGAACGCGGAGGCCGCCCCGCCCCGCCCTTGCGCTCGCTCCCGCGCCGCAGGACCCGCCCATCCCTCTGCCCGGCGTGACGAGCGCGCCCGCGCGCCCGCGAAGCCCTCCGGAAGCCGCGGACGGGAGGCCGGAGCGCGCCTCGCGGACGTGCGCGCCCTCGGCCACGCGCGGCGCTGCGAGGCCGCCCTGCACGGGGACGCGCGCCTCCCGCCTCCTTGCCCCGGCCTGGTTGCGAGGCAGCGCCTGCACCCCCCCCCCACCGGGAAGTGGCTTTGTGTGCAGGCAGCGCGCCGCCCCCTCCGTGGCAGCGTGAGCCGCTTCTGCTCGGCCTGGAGCTGGCGCGGCGTTGATGCGAGAGGGCAGCGATTCTGTGGTCCGTGGCGATGCTCTGGCTCCTTGCTTGTGAGAGCTGAGGGCCATCTGTGCATCCCAAGATGGCTGTTGGAAGTTAGCAGCTTGTCCTGGTTATGTGGAAGAGAAGTCCAGGGGCCTGGGGTCACGTTGGATTTACTGCCCAGTTCAGGCCTTTTCCCTCTCCTTCCTCTCCCAGAAGGTGTGTGTCTATGGAAGATGTTGGGGAAATCTGGCAAGCACAAATCTTTCAGCAACCCCCCCCCCCCATCGCGGTGAGGCTCATCAGGGTTGCTGTGGGTCAGGTCAGCACCTCTAGCGCAGGAGCAGCAGTTGCCCTCCAGTGTTCCAGGCAGGTTCTGCCCTAGCCCTGCCTTGAGGTGCCAGGTGGAAACCAGGCCCTCCTGCACACAGTTCTCTGTGGGAATGCAGGGCTCTTGCAAGAATGAAACAAAACTAGATTCCCCATTGCACCACTCTGCTTCCAGAATGGACAGCTGGGCCATGTTTGGCCCCTTGCTTCTGATACTGCAAGTCAGAAGACGAAAGGGGCCCAGGGCGGAGGAAGCTGTCCCAGATTGCAGCGGACCAACAAAGGAAGCCGCTTTAGCAATGACCGTGTGGTCTTTGTATGGTGTTTATAGACGCGGAATCCTGTTTATATCCATTTGAGAAGTCTGGAGTGGGTGCCGCCTTTGCCCCTTTTGTGGAACGACCCACGTCAGGGCTCAGGCTAGCCAGGCCTGTGCCCCCCACCCCAGCAGATGCCTTTGCCACGTTATGGTCTGGTGCTTGATCATCAGCTAAGGTCCCGGCTGAGTCCCTGGGCAGGGATGTGCTCTTTCCTCTTAACCAGCTGCTCTGCGGTGCCCAGGAGAGAAATAGGGCAGGCGGCAGACAGACAGATGGAAGGGCAGCTTTGAGGGAGTGGGCAGTTGCTGAAGCCACCCAGGGCCGCCTGTCCTCTGTCCCGCACGCACTGTCCGCCATATGCCGAGGGACCGCTGGGCTGGGCTGGGCTGGGCTGGGCTCGCTGCTTTCCCTGCACTGGCAGCAGCACCGCTGGGCTCGTGCGGACGGGTCCTGCGCTGAGGAGGGCAGTGGATTGCCGGAGCCCCCGGGCAAGAAACCACTTCCCACCTGCGACACTTTGCGAACTTAGACCTTTTAGCCAAGGGAGGGCTGTTCACAGCCACGAGGTGTGGCGAACATGGGGAGAAGGGGCGCTCCCTCCTCATATTGCTCTCAGGATTGAATTCAGTGGACAGGTCAGGGCAGTTCAGGATGGATGGATGGAAGGACGTCCTCCCCTAAGGAGTTCTCTGCCACGAAAGGTGTGCCCAGGACCTCTCTTTAATTCTGAGGGCTTTAAAGGGGCTTAGGTAAATTGTAGGAGGGGACGGATTCCTCAAAAAGCATTGGCAAATCAGTGCCTGCTTCTGGTTTCTGGCAAGCCAACACAAACGGGTTCTTGCTTCCCAGCTCTGCTTGCAGAGCTTCTGTTGGGGCACCTGCTGGCCAGCTGGGAGAGAGGAAGCTCTTCTCTGTCAGGTTTTTTGCAGTCCAGTGTCTCCCACGTATATTTGACCAGGTAGTCTATGATTTTTTTAACTGCATGAAAATTATATACAAATGCCCCCCTTTCATGTATTTTTGAGCAGTCCATCCCGATTTTTGAGCCAAGAAGTGTCTGGCAAAAGTTGGAGACTTCTGCATCCCAAAGGATAACTGATCTGTTCCATGTATGATTCCAGCAAGAGCAGTTCATGTTGCTTAGCTTAAAAAGGTGGGCTGAAGCAAATCTACTCCATCCTTAACTGGATGAGGCTGGCCTAATTTAGTCTGATCTAGCAAGACCTTCTCCCATTCCAGAGAAGGAGAGGGAGATTTGTTTTCTTCTGTCCCCACCCCCAAGAAACTGGGGTGGAAGATCTGGGTTTGTGAGGATATGCTGGGGGACTGTTTCCAGGAGGCTGCCCAGATTAGCCTAACAGGATTAAAGCAAGGAGTAGCATTTCTTTCAGCTCTGGGACTTATCATAAGTGGTCATATTTCACCAGCGAGCAGGGCCAAAAGGCACACGGGGGCGGGGGGAATACCAGCCCATTGTGGATGAATGCTGCACTTCAGCTTTTCACCACTGCCAGGCAGGCCAAAGCGGGGAATCAGGTGATTATGGGGGGAGTGGAGCCGCTGGGTGCCATGGGGAAGGACGCGTGGCTACCTGGGGAACCCCAAGAGGACTTGAGCGGGGCCTCGGGGGGTGGGGTGGGGTGGAAGAGCAGCATCATTGATGCCACACGCCCAGAAGAGGCACACAGGCCAAAAAGGGCAGCGCTGCCTTGTAATCGGGTGGCGCAGGAGAGGAAAGACTTGCCATCCTTGGACGTGGCCACTGAGCACAGGAGCAAAGAGAGGTCCAACTTCATGGCAAGGGTGGGCTTTGAGAAGGGGTGGCTGGGAGGCGCAAGCAGCCGCACCGTGGAGGGAGCGGGGCCTCCGGGGGAGGGGGGCTGCAGGGATCCGCCGGCAGCGAGTTAACAGGTGTTCGGCACCATGCAGGGACCGTGCCCGGGTGCAAGCAATGCTTGGCAGTTGCGTTATCTGGCAAGACCTGCCCAAGGCATAGAAATGTTAATAATAATAATAATAATAATAATAATAATAATAATAATAATAATAATAAAAGTGTGGCTGGCTTGCCATGAACTGAGCACATTGCTTTTCTTTGCTGCCGGCAAAGCTTCTGCTGTGTAGGCCTATATAAATAATTAGCGTGCAAGTTAACATTGAATTTTCTTTTTCTTCTTTCTAGCAAAACTGTACAATCTAAAGTGGACTGCATTTTGGTAAGTAGAACTGAAGCGGCAGTGAGTCTAAGGGGTTTGTACAAGGGGATTAAAAGTGGATGACTCCAGATCTCCGGATGACCCCACCTGGCCATTTTAAGCAATTGTTACAAACCATGGTGGCAGAACAGACCCCCATGACATACCATGCGGGAGAATCCGTGGGGCCGAGCAACATTCCTCAAGCTCTGCCTTCTGGAGACAGCCCTGCAATAGGATGGCACTGCCCCAGAGCGTCACGCCCACCCCAGAGAAGGGTGCCATGGCCGACGGGATCAAAGGCCACTGAAAGCCATGAAACTCCTGGCTGTCTCTTGGCACAGGTCGCCGTACTGGGCAAACGAGTAGTTCCCATTTCCAAATCTGGCCTGAATAACATTCCTCAGCACCAGGTTTGGTGCAATTGGCTACTGCCTTTAAGGCCTACCCTGAAAACATTTGGGAACACGAATGCGCTGGCCCCATCCCCGCATCTTTCAGATGTCTCAGATTACATCTCTCTCAGCTTCAGCGCAGCACACGCAGAGACAGTGCAGGCTGGAGGCCCTGGGAACCACAGCCCTGCACTTTGGGGACCCTGGGATGCGGAGGGCAGTCCACGGAACGAGCATCCGTGCTCCGGGTATGCCTTTCCATGCGTTCCGGCAGTGTTGTGGCTGTGCTGCTTCCAAAAGGTGCCAACACAGCCGCAAGAGACCAAAAACCTGATGCGGGCACCTGTCCGTTCTGTTGCCAGTCTTGGCAGCTGCCCCCTTGCAACCCGGTCTCTGCGTTGCGCTCTTGCACGGGCCTTCCGTATTTGTACAGGGGGCCCTTTCCCACCCAGCTTTGAAATGGCGTGTCATTTCCTGAGCGCCCATTTCTCACAGGGGGTGCGTTTGCTAGGCTTCGTTATTCTGGAAATATCTAATTGTGCATTTCCTCTGTAAGACCTGAAGGGAAACATTGAAGGAGAGGGTGGAATGCTGGCAGGTGGGTGGATGGTCAGATCCCGCCACCCAGTGAGATGGAGCATGAGCGCCAAGAGGGGAATCCTTGAGTGGGAAGGAGGGGTGCATCCAGGCGTCATGGCCGTGCACGGCGGTGCAGAAGTTCTGGGGCGCTGCAGGCGGGCCGCCTCCCCAGCCAGCCCCTGTTGGCCACCAGCCGCTGAACCAGGGTGCCCACGTGTGGGATTTATGCTCTTGCTCCAGTCTCCCAGTGGACGTGGGGCGCGATTCACGTGGGAGCCTTTGGAGTTGTCAGGCAAGTGCCCCGAGGGACAGGCCACCTTGCCGTGGGGAGACACGGGGGTGCCCCCAGCAAGGCACTCCCCCCGGCACACCTGCTTTCATAGCGAGCTGCACTGGATGAAAGAAGCAGATGAAAGGACGGCTGTGTGAGGGCCCGTGTGCCGGCCTGCCCCGTCGCGGTGGCTTGTGTGGCTGGCTGGCTCGCATACAGACCAGAAGTGGTGCGCAGACCTCTGGCCTGGCTTCCCATGGCTCCACACACACGTGAAAAGCAGCTGCGCTTGGGGGCCAGGGGCATTGGACTGGGGCCGCAGCTCTTGGGAGGGGGATGAGGGTTTAATCCCTCTTCCCCCGCTGTTTTTCCAACATAAGTCCATACACCTCCTCCAGCGGTTGTTTATGGAAAATGTGTACACACAAATGCGTAACTGCAGGTCCTCCTTGTCTGGTTCGGGTCTTGTGAGCACCAGAAAAAAGAGAAGTCTGTGGCACTTCCTTTTGTAGGTCTACAGGAAGAAAGAGCTGTGGGGGAGGGGGGAGGGGGCAATGTGGGGTGGCAGGCCAGAAAGGATGGTGCCCCAAAGGGGCCACACTCTGGGTGGTCCAAATCGCTTTGCGAATGAGGAATGCCAAGCAAAGAGGACCTTGGAAACAGGTTGGCTGTGCGTGCGATTCGCGCCTTGACTTCTCGTGCAAAATTCTGTGTGTGTGTTTTCTCTCTTGGCCACTGACCATGTATTTTTTAAAAACTCTGTTATTAGCAAGAAGTTGAGAAGTTTACAGATTTACAGAAACTCTACCTCTACCTTCAACTGCCTTCTGGCCCCAGCAATGGAGAGAAAAGGTACAGCCGCGTGATTGAACGTTCTCGCTTTCTGCCCTGATAGGGGACGCAGCGCCCTCTTTCCCAGGCGTGTGCCGCCAAGGTGCCGTGCCTCCTCGGGCTGTCGCACGGCGGACCTGCGTGCTTTTAGCAGGAGGGGTCTCTGTCATTGGGTGCCGGTGTACCGCAAGGATGCTGCCGACCCCCAGAGTCCTGCAGGCCGCACGGCAAGATTGGGGTGTGTGCAGTTGGCTGCTGAGGCCACGGGTGGCTTCATGCCTCCTCATCTGGTCGTGGCACGGAGTGAAGGGCTGGGTCCAGGACTGGCGCGTAGGCGTTCCCCAGGGCGGCCTTGGGGCATTTGAGTCGGGAGGTGGGCCAGGGAGGTGTTGGGATCGACGTCTGTGGGATGGGAAGTGGGGATTGTGGTGGAGTAACCGCGGAGCCCACCAGCAGCCGGCGCTCTAACGGTCCCTCCCTCCCTGGCTCAGTGACCAGCTGTCGGTGTCATCCAGCCGCGCGCAGCAGGCGCACGCCTTCTCCTGGATCCGGAACACCTTGGAGGAGCACCCGGAGACGTCCCTCCCGAAGCAGGAGGTGTATGACGAGTACAAGTGAGTGTCTCCGCATGTGCCTGGGGGAGGGGGCGGCCCAGGCGCCTCCGGGGAATCCCAGCTGGGGCTTCGGGCGGGAGGAGCATCCTCCTTGGACTGTGGTTTTTCACATGCATTGCCGGCCGGCTGGCGGTGCTGCCTGCATGAGCGGAAGCAGGAAGGGCGCAAGAACAGGCTTGAGCCCTGTTGCTTGGGAGGGCATGGCCAGGGGCTGTTTCTGCCAGCCATGCTAGGGTGGGCTACAGGCCACGCGCCTTCCCCACAAAAGCCTCGACATGCCGCTGCTGCTGGCGGGGCCTGGGAGACGCTAGTGGCTCCTCTTGGGTGCCGGATCCGTGCCTTTGGGGCAGTTTGCAGAGGCAGCGGGAGCCTGCTGAAAGGTCAGCGGGGTTGGAAGCGGCACTCCCTGCCCAGGCGGAGGGGCATCCATGGAGAAAGAGGTGTGCCTGGACACGCCTGAGCCCATCAGCCCCTCCGGCATCGGCTGAGCGAGCTGTGGGCCTGCCTTCTCCCTGCTGGTGTCGTTGGTGGCTTCCACACACCGCACAGAGGCTTTTCCCAAAGTGCCCAGAGAGGAGGGTGCCTGGACTGGCTGCACCGCCCCGCAAGCCCCAGAGCCCTGCAGGCAGGGCCAGATCCTTCCTGTCCATAGGCTGCTTCCCTGAGAGGGTTTAAGGTGCTTGCTCCTCCAGGGCTGCTCTCATGTTCTTCCACGTGGCAAAAAATGGCCCAAGCACCTTCGCTGTCTCAGGGTCATTCGTGTTTGTTTTGTGTTTCCTTCGTTTCAGGAGCTACTGTGACAATCTTGGCTACCATCCTTTAAGTGCTGCTGATTTTGGGAAGATCATGAAAAATGTCTTTCCAAACATGAAGGCTCGCCGCCTTGGCACAAGAGGCAAATCCAAATATCCTTTATGAAAAGGTTCTTCAGTGGTCCCTTCCAGCTTTCTAGAAGATACCAGGGTGAGATGCTCAAGAAAGCATCTCTCTGGTTCTCAGGGGTTACCGTTTCCACGTTTCCAGAGGTAGCAAGCGAGCGATGTGTGTAAAGAAGGGCTTTCATCTTAGTTTTGCACAAGACTGTTTGTGTGACAGGGAGAAAATGTCTCTTTCCCCACTGATGCACTCTGCAGTTACTCAACCTTAATGCTTCCAATCACATACTGCTATAGTGGACTTCGGAAGAAAGCATTTGTGCAGATGCCGACGCTACCCAATCTTGACTTCCATAAAACTGGAGATGGGGTAAGCCAAACACGTATTTCTCCTCATCCCCCCTCCCCACATTTGTGCTGGTGGGCCGTGTCATCAGCCACCCCTCCTAAAACAGAAATGTCGGCCTCTTGACTTCAACAAAGGTTGCTGAGCTGCTGTGTTGAAATGTGAGTGTTTTGAAATGGATGTAATTATCCAGCGTTGGAAAGAACACCTTTACAAGCAGATTTTGTGTTTTGGGTATTACTCCTGTGCATGTGGGCACAGGAGTAATACCTCCACCATGGTTGGCTTGTCAGATTTTCAGTTTGCCAACCATGGTGGGGGTATTACTCCTGTGCCCGCATGCCTTGAAAATTACATGTGCTTTATCTGGATTACTCAAAACTTCCTGTGAAATTTTGGGACCGTTTGACTCTCATTAGCAAGACATGTATGGTGTGTTTTCATAATTTGTTTTACATCTATGAAAGTGCCAGTGCGACCACCCCGTATTTACAAGGGTTCAGAACGGAGGGATAGACTTTGCGTAAGCATTTTATCAAAGGCCGTTCTAGATGGTGGATCATGAGCGCCACTGATGGGGCCTTGAAGAGTCCCTGCTAGATGATGGCTTTATTTTTTGCATCTGGGCAGTGGAGGGGGGGTGGCGAAAGCCGAGGCTATTTTTCAAGGCCAGCAAAAGGCCTCTCACCTGCCGGGCCCCACTGGAGCGGCAGTACACTAAGCCCAAGCCAGGCTGGGTGCGCCGGAGGAATTCTCCACCCACTTCCTCCAGGTGGTCACTGCCACTCAGGACTTCTGTGTCCCTTTGGTTTCAGCTGGAAGGGGCAGAGCCGTCGGGGCACCTCCAGAGTGCCGACGAAGAGGTGGTGTCAGCGGCCTGCCAGCTGGTCTGCGAATGGGCCCAGAAAGTGCTCAGCCAGCCCTTCGACTCCGTCTTGGATTTGGCGCGTTTCCTGGTCAAAAGCCACTACATTGGCACAAAATCCATGGCAGCTTTAACTGTGATGGCTGGTGCGCTCGCAGGTGAGGCTTCGCTCTGGCTCCCAGGAGCAGAACGTGCTGCCCCTCCCACCCAAAACACAGCAAGCGCCTTAGCGGGGGCGCGGGGGACTCGCGCTGCCCCTTCTTTCCATGTGGGCAGCTCAGTGTGGCCTCTCACGAGAGATTCTTCAGGGGAGGATGGAGGGTGAGTTTTGCTTCGTTCTTGTAACACCTCCTGGGGTTGGAGTGTTTTATTTTCATGGGAAGTGGAAGGCGTGGTGCCCAACGTCAGCGGGCAGCCGCGCACGGTCTCCCGTCGGTGCCCAGGAGTGCCGGCTCCCTTGTCCACTGTGCCGCGTTGGGAGAGGAGAGGGCAGGCTCTGAACTGCAGCTGGGCCCCGCCTGGCCGCGAGAGCGCCCAGTCACCCGCCAGGGGGCCCTGCGAGGCCCTTCAGTGCCGGGGGGAGTCCGCCTGCGGGGGTCTGCCGCTGCCTCTGGTGCGGCGGAGACCTGGCCCTGGGAAGGGCCTCGTGCATCTGTGCGGCTCAGTCCCTGCCTCCCCCAAGAGGACCCCTGCCTGCTCTTCCAGGAATCAAAGGGGCGCCGCAGCCGTCCGCGTTCGTCCCCACGGCGGACAGCCACTCCTTCCAGCCTCAGGCAAAGACGCTGCCCTCCCCTGTCGATGCCAAGCAGCAGCTGCAGCGCAAGATCCACAAGAAGCAGCAGGAGCAGAAGCTCCAGTCGCCCCTGCCCGGGGAGGCTCCGGCCAAGAAGGCCGAGGGCGCCACGAGCCTCTCCAACGGGAACCCGGCCCTCCTCTCCCCTCAGCCCATCGGCATCGTGGTGGCTGCCGTCCAGAGCCCTGTGACGGTAAGGCTGTTGGGGGCGCCGGGCTGTGCTTGGCCGCTGGGCTGGGAGTTACTGTGGGGTCATCTGTGGGCTGTGGGTTGAGGGGGGCACCTGGGGGAGCCCAGAGGAGAAACCCCCCCCAGGCCTGGGAGAGGCCAGGGCAGAGCAGGGGCTTCTCCAGGGCAAGTGTGGGGTTGGTTGGTTCTCCGGGCGGGGGGAGAAGCAAGTCATGGAGGCCTCTGGCGTGCAGGGAGCCGTGAGAAAGCGAGGCTGGGGCTCGGCGGGACTCTGGGGGAGCTTGCGAGGGCATTTTCAGCGGCACAGAAAAGGTGGACCAGCAGGGATGGCTCCAGAGAAAAGCTGGAGGAGCACCGGCAGCGAGCGGGCTGATTCCAGGAAGGAAGAGGGGAGGGGAGAGTGGGCCATCGAGGGACGAGGCGAGTCAGGAAGGAGGTTTTGGCGGTGGGGAACAAGATGCGTGCCTGGGGGAGAGAAGAGGGATGCCAGAGCCGTGGCGGAGACTGGGGGCCAGGCTTGCGGGGGCCTCGTGCCATCGCCGTTAGCTCTGCGTAGCGTCACGGACGGCCCCCTGCTTCTCGAACAGGTGCCAAGGACCCGGCAGCTGGTGACGTCGCCGAGTCCCGTGGGCACATCGGACGGCAAAGTTCTCCCCCTCAACGTCCAGGTGGTCACGCAGCACATGCAGTCGGTCAAGCAGTCGCCCAAGACTCCCCAGAGTGTTCCCGCCAGCCCGGTCGGAGACCGTTCCGCCCGGCACCGGTACCCGCAGATCCTGCCCAAGCCGGCCAGCACCAGCGCGCTCACCATCCGCTCCCCCACGACGGTGCTCTTCACCAGTAGCCCCATCAAGACCGTGGTCCCCGCACAGCACATGAATGTCGTCAAGATGACCGCGATCTCGCTGGCCCCCAGCGGCGCCAGCAGCGCCCCCGTCAAGCAGACCGTTCCGGTGGCTGGCGCAGGGACTGCCGACGAGCTGCGGACGGCCCCGCAGATCAAGAACGGCTCCGTGGTCTCCCTCCAGTCCCCTGGATCCAAGGCGAGCGGCGGAGGAGGGCTGGCTCCTGCTGCGTCCTCGGTTGAAGTCAAAATGGAGCCGGAGGCGGTGCTGGACGAGAGCCTCCAGCAGTGCCCCGGGAACCTGGACTCCTCCCGGGCCGTCAAGGCCACCCTGAACATGCCTGCCGGCCAGCCAAAGCAAGGCGAGGCAGAGGCCTGGAAAGCTCCCGGCGGGGAGGCACCCAGAGAAGCCAAGTGCGCCCAGGGCTGCGAGCACCGGGCGGAGGATGCCGGGAGGAAGTGCTTCGCCCTGCCTGGGGAGTCACAGCCAGGCCCTTCGTCAGAGGCAGACCCGAGCGCCCTCTCCCCATCGGTTGTGGCCCAGGGCTTCTCTGGCAGCGCCGGCAGCAGCTCTCCCCCTGGCGGGGACAAACTGTGCACTAAAAGCCCGAGGAAGAGGCTGCCGTCAGCCTTTGCAGATGCCCAGGGCCCGCCGGTCAAGAAGCCCTCAGTGGGGCAAGTCCCTGCAGGCAGCGTGGGCCCCCCAAAAGTGAGCGGTGGGAAGAAGGCCCAGCACAAGCTGGTGACACTGACCAAGGCCGAGGGCCCCACAGCCCTGATGCAGGCGCCCGGTCAGGTCACGCTCCAGGTCCGGTCCGCTGTGCCCGCCAGCCTGGTGGCTGCCTGCAACCCGGAGGCCGACGTCCTCCTCAGCTCCAGCGACCCCGCCTTCGGGCAGCAGCTGGCTGCCTTGTCCCCCGACATCCAGGTGAAGCTGGAGGGGAACGTGCTCGTCCTGGAAAGCCATGCGAAGCTGGGCGGCGGCTTCAACCCCAGCATGTGGCAGCATCTCGCCAAGAGCTCAGACTTTGCCCCTGGGAATGGCGAGGAGCAGCCGCAGCAGCAGGAGGAGCTTGGCGCCTTGGCCCTCGCCGGCCCCTCCGGCCCAGAGGACGTGCCCAAGTCTGCCTGGGAGCCCGTGCGCTTCGAGGCGGGGCTCCCGCAGCCGCAGCTGCAGCTGCAGCCACCAGCGCCGGAACCAGAGCCGGAGCCGCTGCCCCCGCCGGCGGCCTCGGCGTACGGCCCGCTGCTGCAGGCCCGGGGCCAGGAGCCCTCGCTGGAGCAGCAGCTCCAGGCCCAGGCGGCGCGTCAGGTGCCCCTGCAGCCGGAGCTCAAGGAGTTTGAGGAGGCGGTGGCCCAGTCCAACGAGAACTTCTTCTCCTTCGACGATGACCTGACCCAGGACAGCATCGTGGAGGAGCTGGTGCTGATGGAGGAGCAGATGTCACTGGGCGGTGCCCACCTGTATGGCACCTCCCTGGGCATGGCCCTGCAGGCCCCGGGCGCTGCACCGGGGCCGGCCACCCTGTCTGCCCACGCCGGCGGCACCCACTTCTACCACCCGAGGCACAACAGCAGCACCCCCGTCCACACGCCCACGCCCACCCCGACCCCCACGCCCACGCCCACCCCCACCTCCGAGATCATCGCAGGGCCCCAGGGCGTGTCGCGGGAGAGCCCCTGCTCCCGGATGGCCCAGACCACGCCTGTCGACAGCGCGCTGGGCAGCAGCCGGCACACGCCCCTCGGCACACCCCACTCCAACTGCAGCAGCAGCATCCCGCCCAGCCCCGTGGAGTGCCGGAACCCCTTTGCCTTCACCCCCATCAGTGCCAGCATGGCCTACCACGACGCCAGCGTGGTCTCCAGCAGCCCCGTGAAGCCCATGCAGCGGCCCATGGCCACCCACCCCGACAAGACCAAGCTGGAGTGGATGAACGCCGGCTACGGTGGCGTGAGCAACCCGTCGGGATCCGGCCACAGCATCCTCCCGAGCTACCAGGAGCTGGTGGAGGACCGCTTCCGGAAGCCGCATGCCTTCGCCGTTCCCGGCCAGTCTTACCAACCTCAGGCCAGGCAGCACGAGCCCCACTTTGGCCGGGTGACTCCCGTCTCCCCCATTGGTGGCGGCAGCGGCGGCAACAAGCAAGAGGGGTTTGCCGTGCCGGCGCCTCTCGACAACAAAGGGGCAGGTGCTGGCCTCAACAGTACCTTCCGGTGCCGGAGCGTCAGCCCCGCGGTCCACCGCCAGCGCAATCTCAGTGGCAGCACCGTGTGCCCTGTGGCGAACGCGCCACGCTCCAGCGCGGCGGCCACGACCCCGCCGTTTGGAAGCCCAGTCACTCCGGAGATCCAGCACGCGTTCGCAACCCTCCACCCGGACCCGAGCGCCAACGCGCTCGCCCAGCGGAGCCAGTCTGTCCCGCTGACCGTCATGATGCAGACGGCTTTCCCGCCTCCGCAGAAGCAGGCCAACTCTAAAAAGATAACGAATGTCCTTCTGAACAAGCTGGATTCAGACAACGATGATGCCGTGAGGGGCCTGGGAATAAACAACATGCCGTCCAATTACACGGCCAGGATGAACCTGACTCAGATTCTAGAGACTCCCGCTGCGTTTTCGAGTGCCACCGCCCAGAACGTGCTCAACCCCAGTCCATCAGTTTTTGAATTCCAAACACCAAGTTACCTCACCAAGAATAGCGGTGCCAATCAGATCCCTTTTGCTGCTGGAGACGACCAAGCACAAGCGGAGGCCGGGGAGCAGCTGGATTTCACCAGCACTGTGAAAGAGCTCCTGGAGGGGAGCAGCCTGCAGGGCAGCCAGCAGCTGGTCAGCCAGGTGGCCACCGATCTCAGCAACGTGGCCTCCTCGGTCTTCTCCAGCGACATCCGGCTGACCTCCGAGCTCTCCGGCAGCATCAGTGATCTGAACACTCTGGACACAAACCTGCTATTTGACCCCACTCACCAGCAGGGGCAAGATGATGCAGCCACACTGGAAGAACTGAAGAACGACCCCTTGTTCCAGCAGATCTGCAATGAATCCATCAACTCCATGGCTTCAGCGGGTTTTGACTGGATGGAGAGCAAGGACCACCCTGCTGTTGAAATGTTGGGTTGACTCGTTTTTATAAATATATATAATATGTATGTAGCACACTGTATCTGAAAGACAGACGTATTGTATTTGTCTTAATGGAAGTGCCTCCTGCAGCAGAAACACTTGTGATGACTTAATTTTGGCATTTTTAAACAAATTTGTTCCACGAGCTGCTTTATTCTTCAGCAGGGAATATACGATCTTACCAATTTTAAAGACATTTCTGAAGGATACAGCCTGATTCAGAGCCAGTATTAAATTTTAAAATGTTCTTACTGAGAAGCATTCTCGCTGTAGTGAAAGAGACGTGGATCGCTAGCCCCGGGGTGCCAGCCGTCTGGCCAGGCTAAGCTGTGTGCAGAAGGGTGAGCTGCTTGGGGGGTGGGGGCGAGTCTGTGGCCGTCCCCACTCCTTCCTGCCAACTCGGCTTCCGGGTGGCCTTCCCGGGCATGCCGCGGGAGCGCCACTGCAGCGAGCGGGGGTGGTGTGTGGGCATGCGCCCCATGGCTAGGTCCAGAGGGCCACACGCAGGCCTCTTGGGCAGCTGGCACACCCCTTGCCCTCGCGCGTGTGCCATGCTGGTTTTGCACCCGGGAACGGGCCGCAGGTGAAGTGGGCAGCCACTCCAGCACTGTGCCTGTGGACGCGGCTGGCTGTGCTGGTGGCGGGCTCCAGGTTGCCCCTTCCTGGAGATCCTGGGCTCAGTCTCCTGCCCTGCTGGCTGCTGCTGGGAGAGACGTCGGGTGGCTTTGAATTGGGGTGGCCAGAGAGCCTGGTGGGGGCCTGCCAGAGCCTGAGGTGACAGTGTGGGGAAAGACAGGTGTGGGCATCCTCTACGTGTCAGCCAATAAGGGGGCCATTCTGAAGAGCTGAAAGGGGAGGGAGGAGCTGGGAGGAACTTTCAAGGCAAAATGAACTGCTTTGCCCTTTTTTAGTAATGTCTGTTCACAGTCTCTAAAAAGCATCAGTTTTTTAAATGTTGGTTTTAATGTCCTTTATTAGGGAAAAGTAATTTTAAGCCCAGAGATGTAATAAACTTGCATTCCATTGCTTTGCATGTCTACTTCTGTAGCGTTTGCAGGGATGTATTGCTTTTTTATTGTGAAAAGGGACTTAGAATAACTGGAAAGTAAGACTGAGGTTCCCCAGGAAATCGTTTGGGTACAAAGAAAGCAGCTGCTTGTCCAGAGTGACGATCTTTGCTGAAACTCTGGTGGATAATATTTAAAGATGACTTTTCATAGCGCCATAATGGCTGCCAGGTGTGAAACAGACATGCCCCCAGACAAGGGCACCACCTTCTAGCGGGCACTCCTGCGTAAGCCCCGTGGCGTGGCTGCTGGCACGGAGGCACTTGCCTGCCATTTCTGGTGGCATCTATTGCAGGGAGAATTGTGCTGGGGTGGGGCCTTCCGCATTTGGCCTGCGAAGGGGGAAAGGGTTGCTGGGAGTTGCCCTGGCAACTGCGGGCATCTGCTGGACTTGTGGGAAGCCCTGGCTGAGCAGGCTGAGCGCAAGGCTGCGGCTGTGCCGGGGAGGCCAGGAGCCACTGCCCCTTGTAGGCAGGTCTGATCGCTTTTCATCTCCAAAGGCAGAAGTTAGGCTTGAGGGCTGGGATCTTGTTGGGGAGAGGGGCAGAGAGGGAGACTTGCAGATGGCTGACCAGTCCAGGCAGGCCTTTGAAACTACGACAGTGAGAAATTTTGGCCCAGAGGTGCAGCTGTAGGGCCTTGCCACTTTTCTAGAAGAGAGTTGGGGGCCATGCTGGGAGCAGGACCCCAAGGTTGCTGTAGCTGCTGACACCCCCAGAACTAGAATGCTGCTCTTCCCTTGCCTGTCTCAGGACTCCACGGAGGCAGGAAGTCCTTGATTTTAGACTTGGATGCACCATGGAAAGGCCTCACAAGCAGAGCCAGTCCCATGGAAGCGGGGGAGCAGGGAGAGGATGCCTGCCGCGGATCTTGCCCTTCCGGAGATGTGGAGGAGGCGCCTCTGGTGCAGCTCCCTCTTGGGCAGGGCCATGGAAGGGCCTGTGGGCCCCCCCACCACGGCAGCGGTGCCACCCACCAGCCATGGTTTTTCAGATGTCCGTATTTACCATGTGCATTTTTAAAGAATACAGCTATGGCTAAGCTTTTATGTTGCAAGTGTGTGTTTTTCCTGGAAAACTGCAAGGACTAGCTGGCCTCTCAGAAAGCCTGGACTGACGTGAGCATTTCCATTTGGCTGGTGGGGCAGCCCAGAGCTTCTGCTGCGCACCCTCCGCCCTGTGCTGAGGGATGGGCAACGGCTGTTCGGCCACAGGTTCTGTCCGGGCATGTCGAGAGGAACCGTGGCCTCTGGGGGGAAGTGGCGCTGGCGGGCGGGATGCTGCTCCACCTGACACAGGTGCCCTGTGCCCCACAGGTGTCGTCTACTCCAACCCCATTGCCCCACGCATGGGCAGTGCAGTCGGGCATCTCCGGAGGGCAACTCTGCCCATGTGCTGTCTCTCCCATGTCCTACATATACAGGTTCAGATTTAAATCAGTTGTAAAAGTGAAACTTGGAAGTTACCATGTGAAAAGTCTTGTAGTTGGGGTTTTTGGCTTACTCCACATTTTGAAACACCACTGCTGCATTAGACCATCACTGGTGGTTCTCTCTTCACTTCGTTTAGCAATCTGCTGGGAATACTCTGATAAAGCAAATTAAACTTGCCTGAGGGAGAAGACAGCTGAAATCTTTCTGCACAGACTCGGTGGTGGTGGGGGAGGATGGAGTTTTGTGTCCAGGTAGATGCTTGTTTTGGAATTTCCTCCATGTCTTCGCCATTCTACTGAGCCTTGTCTTGGCTCCATTACTGGCGCTAGGAACAACTTTGTTCCCCTCCGCGCGAGGCCCTGCTTTACACCAAAGTATGCAATTCCCAGGGGAGAATTTGTACAGCTTAGGCATGATGATGACTGACAGGTCAGAAACCACAGCGATAATTCTGATCCAGCGTTTACATTCTGGGCTTCCTACACGGACAAGCCTTTCGTGGTGGAACTGTCTGAGCGTTGCTGTCTGGAAGGAAAGACCACTGAACTTGTACCTCATGTTCCCCGTTGGTGATAATACGCTGGATTTGGTTGGCTAGCCCATTGAACTGTTCAGGGGTTGCACTAAAGTTTCTGTTGAACTGTGGCAGGCACATTCCTTAGGATAAATGCAACCAATACGGCCCACAGATAAAAAAAGAAAACATGACTACAGAAAACTTTTTAATGTGTTTCATTATTAAAAGGCAAAGTGTCATCTAAATGACAAGTAACTTGTCTTATATAGCAATGTGCATTGATCTCAATGAGATGATTCTATTCTTATTCTCTTACGTGAGAATATTACAGCAGGAAAAAATGTTTTGTTGCCTCACCATGTTAATACATGATCATCCAGCGTGCATGCGTGTTCTCTTGGCTTACCTTGTATAGTGTTAGCTAGACCCTGTGACCCTCTTTCTTTGGTTTCTTTGCGCTGTGTCAGGCCTGGCTCTGCGTTAACCAGACGAGCGTTGCCGAATCACCAGTTAGTTACTTTTTATGTTTACTAATTCTGCTTAGTTATTGTTAAATATGTTCTTTTATTGGATTATTTTTATTGCTCTGGTGTTGGGGAAAAAACCCTTTGGCATCCAATTTTTTCATGAGAATTCATGAAGTAAAGAATTTGCAAATAATTACAATAAGCACTGACTTTTGAACTGAAAAGAAGGAAATTGTTTCTTGTGCATCTGAAGTTTATATAAAGTCTTGTACTATACTGTGCTTTCTATAAGGAAAGAAAAAAACCACCCACCATGTCCACTTTTTCATCTAGTGCACAGTCAGACTTCCTCCAGTGTTTTGTTGTCTGTTGTACTGCTGAAATGACAGTAGTTGGATATGGAAGTAGCATTTCAGTTAATTTTTTATTGAAAGTGCTCAAAATTTGTTTTTTTAATGTTTTCAGAAACAATAAAACATTTTATATTACGCCGGACCCAAGGGCAATTTGTTAAGTGTTGGGGACGTTTGGGGTGGGGTTTTGGCACGCAGTGACACAAGACTGGCGCAAGCCCTACGGAGCTGTGCCCGGGGGACGGTGCTTCATCGGCACGGAATTCATGGAGCCTGCAACCTGTTTGTCTCAGGGCCCTGTTGCAGTTGTGGGGTGCCATTTCCCCTGGGAGTGGGAGGGAAGCGCGGAGAGCCCCAACTGCAGAACTACTGGGAACGCAACTTCACCCTGGCCTGTTTGCAGGCCGAAGGGCCTGCAGCTGTGGCAACATCTCCAGGTAGGGCAGGAAGATTCCTGTCTGAACCACTTGGGAGTCACTGCGTACCAGTTAGTGCCAGGAAAATCGAACCCAGTGGGCCCGTGGCCTGGCCAGTGTTCCCGTGAGAAGAAACCCAACAGCAAGCTCTGAAGAGTTCACAGTGGTCTCTTTGTGCCCGTGCTTGTGGCTCGCCTGGGCAGGGCTGCAGGCCAGGAGGGCCGGAGGCTTCTTGGGAGAGCAGCCCCCAGGTCTTTTTCTCCCGCTTGCCGTGCAAGGGCTGAGCCGCAGAAGCCGAGTGGCCAGTGCCATCGATGCTACAAAGCAGGAGGGTCGCTCCAGCCTGCAGCTAAAGGCCACTGAGCACTCCCCAAGACGGAGAGCGGCCCCCTCCCCCAGCTCTCCCGGGAAGAGCGAGCAGGTGCCACATATGCGGAGCAGGAAGAGCCGGCGCATTTCGCAGAGCCAGCGGGCACATCCTGAGTGTTGCTGCATCGAAGGGCACACAGGCCTCTGCCTTCCGCACCCTTCTAAGGCTGGGCGCGGGGAGGGCTGCCAGGCCTCGTCCCGCAAGCAGGCGGACGCGAGCAGCAGCTTGGCCGATACAGCGAAACCGGTCGTTGCATCGGCATGCAACGTAGATGCAGGCGGGTCCCAGTCCTGGGCGTGCAAGCAGCGCGCCAACGGGGCGGGCAGTCGTATTATTCTCACTACTCCTATTATGCAAGGGAACCTCACGCCCTCCTGGCGGCTGCAGCATCCCGAGCGGTTTCCTGCACTGGCTGCGCGCCCAGCGGCGGCGCACCGGAGAGGCAGGCCCCGGGAGCTAAGCGGTCCCTTAGCCAAAGAGTGCTTCGGCCACTTCGACCGGGCTTCCTCACAGGGTTGTTGTGAACAGCCGGACCTGCACGCCATCCTGAGTTCCGCGGGGGAACCGGATGAAGAGGCAGCCGGGATGCTCCCCTGGCGGCGCGACGGAGGCGCGCGATCCTGAAGAGGGCGGGACGGCGCGCCGTGCGTGCTGACTGTGCCAGCCAATCCAGGGCGGGCGGGGCGGGGCGGGGCGGGCAGTGGTAGGAGGGACTTCTTCTGGACACGGGAAGGGCCGCGGCGCGCGCCAATCGGAAGCGGCGTCTCGAGCCGGGGCGGGGCCGTCCAGGTCGCCGGGCGTGGCCGGGCCTAGCCGGGCGTGGCCGGAGGGGCTTGTCTCGCCGCCGCCGCCGCCTGTCAGAGGGACGCGGGTGCGCGGGTGGGCCGCGCGGGGCTATGGCTGCCGCCTTGCCGGCGACGGTGCTCGGGCTGCCGGGAGGAGACGGCGCAGAGGTGAGCCCGCGCAGGGCGGCCGCGGCTCCGGCCTGCCCGCGCTCTCCCTGCGCAGGAGGGGCTCGGCTCCTGAGGGAAGTGGCGGTCGCTCCCCTGTGCCTGCCGGCGACTCGCCCATTTCGCGGCCGAGGCAGAGCGGGACCCGCGGGAAGAAGCGGCCGCGGGAGGGGGCGGGCGCCGCGGCGGCGGCGAGACAAGCCCCTCCGGCACCGGGCTCTCGCCGTAGTGGGACGCGTCCGCCAGGTCGTCCCTGGAAGCGCGTGGCTGGTTCTGCGGATGCCGAGGCCGGCGAGCGGCAGCCCAGCGCTGCGCCGGCCCTGCCTGCGAGGCTTCCGGCCTGGCTGCGCTGGAGAGACGCTGCGCGCGATCCCGCTGAGTGGGCGCGCGCTGAGGCGCGGGAGGTCGCCGCGCTTGCTCGCCCCTCTCCCCGCCGCCCCGGAAGGCCGTGCAGGGCGGCCTGGCCAGCTGGCGTGCGAGCGTGCCCGCTTCCTCCCCCTCCTGGCCGACGGGACAGCTCCGCGTTGCCCCCGCTCCCCGTCCGGCGCCGCGCCGCGCCGCGCCGCGCCGCCCCGCCCCGCCCGGTGTTCAGCCGTCTCAGGTGGCCGGGGAGTCCCAGGGCTGGGGCCTTTCCGCAGTGGCCTGGGAGGTGCGGGCCGAGCGCCTCTTCTCGTTCTGCACATTCTGGCTGTTGCAGCTTGAGGAATTCTTTGCGTGCGCCCTGTGAGAAAATACCTGCTTCTGAATTTTAGGGCAGGCTGCAGTTGTTCAGGGATGAAGCGGAGTATTTCTGCATGCACAGGAGCATTTTCCGTGTACTCATAGAATCCCAGAAGAGTAGAGTTGGAAGGGTCCACGAAGGCAACACTGGGTTCAACCCCCTGCTGTTGCAGGACACCAAGTTACACCATCCAACTCCGATGGCTGTCCAAGTTCTTTTTTGAATGTCTCTTGTGTGGGGGAGCTCACAACCTCTTTAGGAAATTGGTGTATTGCTCTGACAGTGAGGAAAAGTTTCCTGATATCTAGCCTGAATCTGGGTTGTCGCAACTCCAGTTGATTATTCTGTGTCCTATACTCTGGTTTCAGTGAGAAGAAATCTTGACTTTCTACACAGTGATATCATGTCCCCCCTCAGCCTTCATTTCTAAAGGCTGAACTTGCCCAGTTCTCCCTCACTCTCTCCTAGTAGGGCAGTGTTGCCAAACCCTGGATCACTTTTGTTACCCTCCTTTGGACCCTTTCTAATTTTTCTGCATCTTTCTTAAATCTTGGTGTCCAGCACTGGACATAGTATTCCAAATAAAGTCTGTCTAGTGAGCAGTATAGGAGAACTACTATTTCTTGTGATTTAGAAGTAGTACTTCTGTTAATGCATCCCAAAATAGCATTTGCCCTTTTGGTGGCTGCATCGCATTGTTGGCTCATGTTGCCCGTTGTCCACTAGAACTCCAAGGTCTTTTTCTTTCTCAGTTTTGTTGAGCCACGTATTCCCTATTTGTATGCATACATTTGGTTTCTTTTTCCTAGGTGGAGGACTTGGAACTTGTCCATACTGAATCTCATTCTTTTGCTTTCTGCCAGGGTTCAAGTTTATCAAGATCACCCTGGATCTTCATTCTGTCTTCTAGGTGTTCATATTTTGTATCATCTGCAAACTTGATTATCTCTCCTTGTACTTCCTCATCTCAGGCATTAATAAAGATGTTGAAGAGCGCTAGGTCCAGGATGGAACCCTGTGGCACCCCGCCAGTTACCTCCATCCAGTTTGAGGTGCCATTGATCAGCATTCTTTGTGTCCAATTTAGCCACCAATTTTGGATTCATTTGTTCACTTTTTGCTATTTCGTTTATCAGAATGTCGTGGGGTACTATGTCGAAAACTTTGCTCAAGTCAAGGTAGATTGTGTCCACAGTGTTCCTTCTGTCTGTTTTGGAGGTTACCCAGTCTGTTAAGTAGGCTCCTTCCCTCTTGGTGTGCTTCTTCCAATATCCAGCCTGTTGCGCATGTAAGACCTATCTGACGCTGTGCAGGCTGCCACTTCAGAAAAGGATGCTTGGAGGGTCGCAGGTTCCCCGCAAGCTCCCTCTGTGTTATCCTGCGCATTTCTGCCTCACTGAAGTACCCGAGAGACGTTCTGAAACAGTGCTGCTAGCCCAGACTTCAGATGTGGGAATCATGGTCCTTTAATGTCACTGAAGTCTTTAATGGCTGTATGCAATTAAAGCATCTGCCTTCGGGGCAGAATAAGGAAGTGCTCATTGGGAGGAGTTGACAAAAACGGGTGTTTTCCACTCTCCTCTGAGGCCTGATCCCTGTGGGGAAAAACAAATCCTGTAGCTTGTTTCCTTTCCTCCCCAAGAGTCTGGAGGAAATGACAGTGAGTGTGTCTTTGTGTGTGGGACTTAGGCAGAATACTAATACAGTGCTGTGTTCACATTTGCCCGCTAGAGGGAGCCCTTTTCCAGAAATTGGGAGATGCTTGTTGCTCTTGCAGTGTTACTGTGCCTGCCGATACTGGTGAAGGGGCATCGCTGCTCAGAAGGCCACTTCGGGGGTTCTCTTGCTAGTCCTCCACATTCCCTTGGGAAGAGATTGGCCCCATTTTGCTGCTCCAAGATCCTCTTGCTTGATCCAAGTGGCCAGCACTGCTAACTTCCGTTATTAACTCAAGTATGTTTTGCCCACCTTCCTGCCCTACTTTGCCTTCTTTGCTTCATGCTGGAAGACTGAAGCCTCTTCTCGGAGAAAAAGCCATCTAATTTGTTTTGGTATTAGCCCTTGCACATCCCCTGCCACACTCAGCCTCATGCAGATCACCCAAGCACCTCTTGAACAGTGTGGGTGACATCCGAGGCAGGCAGCACAACCCATTGCCTGAGCGTTTCTGTGCTACCGCTTTGGTGGGGAGGGCTTGGGCGGTTTCCAACAGGAGCAGCAGGACTGCCATTCTGTGCAGAAAGTAAATGATACTTGTAGAAAGTCAAAGTCACTGAACATTATTAAGAATCAGTTTAACGAATGGGTTTACTGTATGGTACTGGGGCATGCTGCTTGCCAGGAGCAACCTCCAGGACTGCTTGGGGTCATCATGGGATTAGTTCTGCACTTCTTTAGGGCCCGATCTTAGTCCTCAGTTGAACAGTTGAGCTTGGTTAACTTGCATGCATTCCAAGAGAATGAAGCAGAACCCCACACGTTTGCATTTCATACCTGTCCCCTGCCCAAAACTATAAATTCTGTAGTGCACAGAACATCTAGTATGCATGACCAAAACATGTAGGTAGCTTAAAGGCTCTGTTAGTTGCAATCCAAATATTTTTAGTTATTGCAGAAACCAAATATGTCTGTGCCTTAAAATGTAGCAAGCTGCTTTTTTTTTTAACCCAGAAAGGTCTTTAAAGTGGCATACAAGAGTCAAAAGAAAAAGAGGCAGTAACAGCCCTAGATTATTCTTTCCCACTAGCATCCTGTCCTCTGAGTGCCTTCCAGCAGAGCTCTTCCAGGTTGTTTGTAGCTTCTGACAAACTGGGCCAGAGAAAGAAATTGTGGAACCCTTGGTAGCTCACTGTGATGAATTTGCTCCGCATTTTAAGGATAAAGTCACCTGGATCGGTCATGAATTGGGCTCCACAGTCAATGCAGTTGAATTGAACTGAGGTGTCCAATTTTGTTGGACGAGTGTCTGTTACTGAGAACCGAGGATGCAGCTTGGCGAGCTTCAGCCCAGCACCCGCATGCTTGACCTGTGCCCATTGTGGCTCATCACTCAAAGTAAGGATGGGATGTGGACTTTGGCTATGAAGCTGCAAATGCCTCTTTGAAAGAGGGAGTGGCTCCAGCCTCTTTAAAGGAGGCTGTGATCAAAGCACTCCTGAAAGAAGCCAACGTGGGCCCAGATGCTAAGAGCTATAGGCCGGTACCCGCTTCTTCGGCAAGATGTTTGCGTGGGTAGTCGAACAGCTTTGGCACTCTTGGATGAAACAGAACACCTTGGTCCTCTTCATTCAGGCTTCAGGCCTGGTTCCCACATGGAGACGGCCTTGGTTGCCCTGTGGGATGACCTCTGCTGGGGGAAAGACGGGGGAGTGCGATCCCGTTGGTTTTGCCGAACCTCTCAATGGCTTTTGATACCATTGGACTGGACTCCTTCTGGATCGGCCATCTGGGTTGGGAGTTGGGGGTGCTGCTGTGTTGTGGTTCTGCTCCACAGCCTGCCAGCTGACTCCAGACGGTGGTGCTGGGGGATTATTGCGCAGCGCCGTGGCAGACTTGCCATGGGGTGCCGCAGGTCTATTTTTATCCCCCATCTATAGGAAACAGCTGGGGGGTGGTTCTGGAAGTATGTGCTAAGGCGTCTTCAGTATACTGGTAGCACTCAGCTCTACTTCTCTCTTTCATCTAATCCTGGTGAGGCAGGGGCCATTCTGAATCGGTGGCTGGGC
The DNA here is from genome assembly GCF_004798865.1 of Varanus komodoensis. Classification (NCBI taxonomy): domain Eukaryota; kingdom Metazoa; phylum Chordata; class Lepidosauria; order Squamata; family Varanidae; genus Varanus; species Varanus komodoensis. The sequence continues at coordinate 3,881,638 of NW_025335817.1, forward strand.
TTGGCAATGGCTTGGATGAGGGCTTGCATAATCCCCCCCCCCTCCATTTTACCTCCACAAGAGCCCTGTGGGGTAGCTCAGGCTGAGCTTCAGTGGTTGGCTCAGTGGTGCCCAGGGAGCTTCACGCCAAAGCGGGAAGTGGAGCCCATCCCTTCCAGCTCCACACTGACTGCATGTGACCTGCTGTTAAAACTGCAAAGTTCAGTTTGCCATTTGGCCAGAAGTGAAGTATAAACAACACTGTTTCTCTTTCAGGAAAATACACGGATAGTGAGGTTGAAGATTATAGCTGGCCTCGGCTTGGCCAAGAAGGATCTCTTAGGAGCAAGGTGAGTGAGCTGTATGCACACAGAGCTGAGGAGAAGCCCACACAATGTCCTCGCGGGAAACCCACTGCACATGTTGTTGCGGTGCCAGCCTGAAGTGGAGGTACTGCTTTGGTTCCTCTGCTCAGCATTCGTATTCTTCCTCACGGAACAAAGCTACCAGAATGTGACTTGCATCCTAGATGTGGCATTTGCATATTGGGCTGAGGGCATGAAATCTCACACTGTTTCCAGCCCTGAAAAGCTGTGAGATTTGGCTAAGAGAATACAGCCTGTGGAGACATTTGGTTGGATTTGTATATGTTGTTTGGAAACTTGGGCTTGAATTTTTGCTCTGCTATGAAGTTTGCACGCACGCGAGGCATTCGCTGAGACCCCTGAGAAAACCATCTTGTTCATCATGAAATGTTGTAGGAATTTCACTCTCCCCTTGTTAGCTGAATGCTGGCTTCAAAATAGCAAGCCTGAATCACATCTGCCCCCATCTCTTGAGACTAAGAGGTTGTACCTTCTTTGGTAGAGGTGAAATACTTTTGGTGTAGCCAAAATGACAGGCGAGCGGTGCAAGTGCCTGTCAGTAAAGTTGTTCTGGCTGCCAAGGCCCAGGCCTCTTGCCAGGCAAACAGAATAATGCTGCGTAACTGTCTGTGCTTGTTTTATTTGCCCAGTGACCCATATGTGAAAGTGACAGTCCATGATTCGACGAAAGGAGTCCTTACCAGTGTTCAAACCAAAACTGCTAAAAAGGTTAGATTTCACATTTTTCCTAACAAATTGGGGCAGAATGCATGTCGGAGGATCATCGGACGCAAGATCGTTCTAATGAATCTGCCCTCTACATATCTGTTAGGCATGGTCTAAATACAGTTTTCCAAATGCCCAACTCCTGTTGGGAATGGAGCACTCCCAGAGATGTTGCCTATCGAGCCGCTCGCTACTTCCACAGCTGCGCTCCTTGCAGAGCTTGGAGTGTCTATGACCGCTGGCGGGAGGCTTCCCCATTCAGCTTGGTCATGTGTGGAGGCCAGCTGACTTCAGAGCAGCGGCCTCCAGTAAGGCAGCCATGGGATGGGGGGGGGGGGGCTGGCCTTGGTGGGCTCCCGAGAGGGATAGTGCCAGCCGCCTGGCCTGATGAGCAAGTTTTCCTCCTTAGCCAGGCTGAGCAGAGTGAAAGCAGCCAGCCCCGCCCAGTGGCTCGGGGCTCCAGAGGCAGGCAGCAGCATGCTGGACAGGACTGGGCTTTGTGGAGTCACCTGAGAGAAAATGGCATCTGTGTACTTCTTCTAGTGAATTGCTCTCTCTTTACTTGTAGACCTTGAATCCAAAGTGGAATGAAGAATTTTTATTTAGAGTAAGTGACCTTTATTGCATGTTAAGTGTCATAATCTGGCAGGCTTCTGTGACAATTCATGTCCTTTTAAGTTATGGCATCATAATGTTAAAACAGCTTTGTGGTATGTAATGCTCCCTTCCTATGATACCAACTAAACAGAGGGTAAATTTCTTCTAGGTCAATCCTCAGAAGCACAGGTTTCTCTTCGAAGTATTTGACGAAAACCGTTTGGTAGGTCTGCTTTTTGTCAGTGGTTGTTTGTTGCTGGAAAGAACCATAATCCTGTACCTCTGACCAGCCACCTTCGGCAGTTTGGCTTCTGTTGCCAGCAGTGGCACTGTGGCATGCAAGACACATTCACGGATTGGAGAAGGCGGTCAGGAATGGGGCAAATCCCAAGGGGAGACTGATGGCCATGCACTGTCCCCAGTATTTATTTATGTTATTTATTTATGTTGTTTATATCCTGCCTTTTTCCTGCAAAGGGCTCAAGGCAGCTTGCATCATTCTCCTCCTCCATCTTATCCCCACAACAACAACCCTGTGGGGTAGGTTGGGCCGAGAGTCTGTGACTGGCCCAAAGTCACCCAGTTGGCTCCATGGCCGAGCGGGGACTCGAACCCGGATTGCCTGAGTCCCAGTCCCACGCTCTTCACCACGACACCACCTGGGTGCAGTTCTTGCTGGGAACGGGCAGGGTGGTGCTGCCACAATCTTGTCCTGCTTGTGCTGGTTGGCCCCTGTGGGAACAGAACATTGCCCCCACCCCCGCCGTCTGACCAGCCAGTCTTCATCATCTCCTCCTCCTCCTCCTCCTCATTCGAGCATTGCCTTAAGGCAACAAGGCTGCCATTTCCGAATAGTGAGATGTTCCCCATTTCCCTTTTTCGTAAACTCCTTGTACTTGTTGACTTTTCTTCAGAGCTCTGATCTAGCTTAGCAACCAATGCTGAAAGTGGAAAAGGCTTTAATGGGGGAACTGGTAGTTGTGTAGTTGTGCTGAATGGATTGCACAGTTGCAAATGGGTGCAACTCTGCGTAGAAAACATGCGGCTGACCAAAGGAAGCTAACCCTAAAGGAAAAACACCCAGCACCTTAAGAATATTACATTAGTGATCACTGTCCCAAATTACTTGGCTCCGTTTTTCAGTTGCTATTCAGTTATGTTATTTTCACTCGCAAGGCTCAGATAAGGATTAAATAAGCTGTTCTTTTCTTCATAGAGGCTGTAAAATACTGCCCTTAATGTAAACTAACTCGAAATGTAATAAAGGTTAAATAAATACCAAGCAGAAAATATTAAGTCATGTGAGCAGCACAAGAATAAATGTTCCAGTGTTCTCTGCTACTCATGGATCAATTCCACATTGCTGTGGCAGGATTCAGAAATGCATCCTGTGTAATTTCTGGGGCTTTAAAGATGTCCGTAGCTGAATTAATGTTTGTTGGCTAGCACAGGCGATGGAACAGTGGTGCATTTTTCAAACGTTCCACTAGATGCCAGGAAAGAATTTGGCCTAGCAGCCACACCAGGAAAGGCAAAAGAAATTGAGATTGTGAAATGCTATCACTGCAAACATGTCGGGAGTGCTTCAGATTGACATATGCTGCTTGGTAGAGTAAATGTGCTCTCCTTGCTTCTGTGGTTCTGGTGTGAAATTGCGCTCAAATGTCTTCGCTTCATAAACAGCTAGGAGAATGGTTTGGTTTAGTGCCAGACCATAATGCCGGGATACTGCTTTTCCTTGTGCAGATGTCCAAGCTGAATTCTTAATAACTAAGAATGTCTTCCGTACTTAATGCAGAAAGGATCTAAGGGCTTTCTCAAAGCTGAGCACCAGCTTGCCATTAAAATGCACAGGTATTAAGCTGTAAAAGTGTGCTAGTTTTTTGGGGATCGCTTGCTTGTAATCACTTCTGGTTTTGCGCTCTAGTAATCTGTTCCACTCATCATTAAGACCACCCCTTCAAAATGAAAGGGCTGGCTGGCTTTCTTTAAAATGTATATACAAATGGCTTTTATAACTTACCCACACCAAAGCTACTTGCTCTCGTATGTATGTAGAACATACTCTTACCAGATTCTATTATGCTTAATGTTTAAAAACTGAATTCTAGATCTGATAATTACATGGAACTTCATTCCTACCAACTTCCTGTAACTCTAAACCACTGGGTAAAAATATTAGTGGCCGTACGCTGCTAAAGAAAGCACAGACCCAAATTCAGCTGGGGCAGCTGCAGGAATCTGTAGGAAGAACTGCCGTTGAGTTAATTTGCTGTGTAATAACCCCGTGCGAGTTAGAATAGAATTCAGACAAGGCTGGCAGTGTTTCTGCTGCAGCTGAGCTGAGCTTTAAAGGTCGCTGGGAAGAGTTCTTTGTAAGTGGATGTGCTCCTGGCCACGAGCAGCCCTGGGCAGGTCAGGAGCAGCGGAGCGGGGATGACGTGCGAATTTCAGGCACCAGCTACCTGCCCTTCTAGTGAGCTTTCTCGGTTACGCCGAGGATGAACTGGAGCGGGAACCTGGGCAGCTGCCTCTCGTTCTGATGACGAGGCGTTGTGACCTTCCTGGGTGGAAATGAGAGCAAATGGCAGCACAGTTGAGACTGCACTTCGCAGCCCAGAGGAGCCGCACTGATCCGCTTCTGGAGGCTCTGGGAGAGGTTTTGGATTCTTGCACGCGCATCCCAAACCGGAGCTGAATGCTGCCTCTGATGTGGTCCACATGGAGCAGAATCCCGAGCGAACGCCCTCCGGCCCTGCAACGCGGGAGGCCAACCAAGGGCCAGTTTCGTCCCAGGGACCGAAGAGGAGCGCCTTGCTGAAGATTTCCTTGCAGGCGTCAAGAGGCAGAGGGGATCTGCAGCCTGCGGCTTCCGAAGGCTGCTTGTCTCTGGCTGGCGCAAGGAGGAAAGGAGACGGTGGCGGCAGGAGCATGGCGGGCCATCAGCCCTCCCAGCTGACCAGCGGCATCCTGCCTGATGGCCCGGCGTTTGGTGGCGCTCCCAGCGGGGCCTCGGCGGTCAGCGATCGGGGAGCCTCGAGTAGCCCCGGCAGTGCTTGTTGTGGGTCATGTCCGAGCACCGCAAGGGATGGCAGGTCACGCAGCAGCGGCTGCTCCTTCTCCACCGGGGATGGCTGCCCGTGTCCTGCTCACGTGCCCTGTGGTGGCTGCGCAAGAGGAGCTGCCAACCACCACTCTGCCCCCCACAGACTCGGTGCTCTCCAGGAGTCCCTGGGCAGAGCTATTTTTGACCAAGGCGACGCCGAACACACGGTGAGGACGACAAAGCTGCCAGCCAGGAGAGAAGCAAACCTTCCCCTGCGGCGCTGCTCATCTCTGGTTATTTTCCCGAAGAGTCCTTCAAGTACCCCACCGATGTCTCCAACCTTGCCTCTGCCAAACGGGCATCCCGCGCAGGTATCTGCAAGCGGGCAGGTGCAAAGGGAAGACCGAGCAGTGCCCAGGGGTTCTCTCTTGACCATAGTCAATGGATTTCGACTCTCTAAAAGTGCTTGTCGTCCCAATGGAAGTAGAGATGTGAGACCACTTCTTTTGAACAGCTCCTTGTGGGAGAGAACATGGGCCCGGGGGGGCTCTGAACGCTCCGCACCAGAGGAAATGCCCCATGGGGGCTCTTGCATTTCATTTCACTTTTCTCGTGGAGAGCCTGCTTCTGGGGGAGGATCTGGGCCCCATTCCAGCAGGCCCGCTGGTGCAGCCCACCCCAGTTCACGGCGCCTGCACAGCACGGCCGCCTGTCTTACCTCGGAGGTGGAGCGGGCTGCCGGTGCCAGCAGCGAGAAGGGGCCAGCTGCGCAAAGGATCAGGGCCCAGCAGAGCCTGCAGAGGAGCCTTTCCCTGGGCTCGGCACGGTCGCCATTTTTGTCGAGCCTTGAGTCCTTTTCCAAGGCGGGAACACGGTCGCATTTACACATTCAGTTTGGGTTGGAGAGAGAGGCGAGCGCTAGCCGAGCACAGGCAACAGGTGGGATGCCTGGACCGGCACCGGTGAAGCCTCTACAGGTGAGTGCCTCTGAAAAGCCTGTCCTCTCCCAGCTCCTGCTGTTTATTACTCTGAGTTGCGGTTAAGTGGATTAATGCCCACATTTCACAACACCGTGCAAATAACAACTTGCAGGCTTAATGGGAGCGGGGCTCTTTTTGCACTTTCACACGCTTATTAGAAAGTTGTAGTGCGCAAGAAGCTAGCTTGTGTCTAATGGTGTTCCGGTGTGGTTAACCTTGGTGTTCCACCAATGCGGGCAGCCTGTAAGCAGGAAAAAGTGCGTCACAACGGAAAACGAGATCATGCAGTTCTGCTGCTCCTGTATCGCTATAGGAAGGCTTCGCAGCTGTGACTAGAGTAGTAAAATGACAGGGTGTGAGTGTTTCTGCAGACTGAGCTCGCGGGTGCCATGTGTCGTAAGGTAAGACCTGTCGGTCCTGAAAGGGGCTCCCCACACCCCACGGCACCCTAAAAGCTGAAAGCCATGTTCCACTGGGACATGTGACAAGCTGCTAAACTTTAGGAGGGAACATGTCCTTTTAAAGTCCGCTCATCAAGCTGAATTTCGCTTAACTGGCTCGTTTCGGAATGTTCTGCACTTGCTTGGTAGAAGAAGGAAAGGGAAAGTGTACCGGCTGCATATTACGCAGTCCAGTTTTGCAGGTGTTTTTGTTTTTATTGAAACTTGTCATCAAAGGAGGCGAAACTTAGGAAAGGCTGACTGTTTTTGAAATAAATATTTAAATATTTAGGGATGCTATAAATACGTGTAAAATATAAATATTGTTTTAAAAATAACTGCTGCCTCAAATTCTTTCTCGAAGCAGAAAAAGTATTGTTATTTGTCTCTCGTACCAGAAATTCTGACACGCATCTCTCTGTTTTGTTTTTCTGAGCTCTGACTCAGAAACAACGGCTGCTTTTTTCTTTCCTTCCTCCTGCAAGTTGCTATTTTAGGCATGCTGCTTGTTTCACAGACTGTGAACTCGGCAGTAGTTCTGGGTGGTGTGAAGCGTTGCACAGCCTGGACGGGCCGCGAGTACATTGTCGAGTCAGTTTCTTTCAGCAGCAGAAGCAGCAGCTTTCTGAAGTGACGGTCACTGTGCAGCAGCAACACAGAGAGCTGCTGCGTCGCTCCCAATTTTTTCTGGAAATTAACTTCAGGTCAAAAGTTTATATTGATATTTTCCTAGTATCCAGGTTATGTATAAATTGAAGGTGATCTTCTAGTCCTGGCAAATGGAAGTGCATTGCCGCGGCGCCCTCTTGCCTCGAAACTAGTCCAGCACACGGCATGCGAAAGATCGGAAGTGTAGCACAAAACATGAGCAGGGGAACAGGGTTTGATGCATGGCCAGCTGATGATATTCTGCAAGGCGCCTCTGCCCTTATGAAAACTGTATCCCTACTTGCCAATTAGGCGGTAAGTCTGGGTCTGCAGCCCCCGTGGCTGCCTTACTAACTCAGTGAGGTGACCAGAACAGTTTAATGCGGATAGACCCCCGGTGCCTCTTTATTTTGACTAAAACGGCCCTGCAGCTTTGACTGAATTAGGCTGAGCAAAAATAAATGTGAAGCGATGTTGGGGTGACTACAGCCTTACTAAACCACCACTTCAGGACTGTCTTGTTGAAAAATAGCCCAGCCTAACGATTTAGTTTAACTACACATGCCATCTCCAATTATAGTTCCGTGTTGTGATACATTTTAAAATTAACAGCCCTGAAAATACTCCCTTGACTCCAATTCGTCTGGCCGGGGGTAAGGATATGCAGGGCCTCGGTTCAAATTTAACCGGAGGATATTGGAGCCACCCGCAGCCATGCCAGCTGTCTCGTCCGGACTCTCACGAGAGGCCTGTGCGCTTGGCCCTGAGGCTCCCGGGCCGCCCGGCCGCCTGCTCTGCCACGGCTCCAGTGGGGTTTCTTGGCTGCCGAGGGCTTCTGCGTAATCTGTGCCCTTGCAGCGGCCTCTGGGCAAAACCGAGCGTGGGGCCCCAAGCTGACAGCAGGCCTGTACCTTGGACTGAGAAGGCGAGGGGGGAGAAGAGGTGGGCCGCCTGCGGTGCAGGGGCTGGGGGCGCCCCGGGATGCCACAAGGGGCACTGTGCAGGAGAATGAGAGGGAGGCCCACGATCTGCAGGGCCTCTCGAGGATGCGCAGGGAGAAAGGCAGCTAGAAGAGTCGGGAGGCTGGGGGAAGTGTGCAGTCGTTGAAAAGGTTTAACTTACGAAAAAGCTGAGCACGGGAGACGTGGTCGAGCTGCACGGCATTATGCCTGGTGTGGAGAGAGTAAGGAGGGCGACGCTTCCTCCCCCTCCTCTGAACGCTAGAGCCCAGTGGGGTTATTCTGGAAGGAAGCCTGAGGGAAAGTTCCGGGCAGAGGAGAGGAAGGCCTGCACAGGGCGCATCTTTCAGCTGGGGCATCCCCTACCACCGGACGCAGCAGTGGCCACAAGTTTGGTGGCCTGAATCAAGTTGGGGTTGGGCAAACTGCTGCGGCCTGAGCTGTTGTGGCCCCTGGTTGTGGTGGCCATGCAGGCCTTAGGTTAGGGGAGGCAGGGTGCCTTGGGAAGCCTGGTGCCGAGGAACTTCAGCTGGTGCTCAAGCCCCCGCCCCATGGGCTCGCCGTGGCTGGGGGGTTGGCTGATCTGCGAGCAGGACGTGGGGCTAGATGGGCCTGGGTCTGCCAAAGCAGCGCCTGCAGTTTTTTGTTTGTTTTTTTCTTATGGTGCTTAGCCTTGAAAAATATCAAATGAGGGCACTGATTGTTGGAACATGCTCTGGTTCAGGAATGGCTGCACGCAGGATGTGGGTCAAAAAGAGCTGACTGCTGTGTTCCATTCGCTTGTGATACTCAAGCACAGCAGACATCGTTTGAATGAGTCGCAACGTTGACATGTCTATTGTCGCAAAGGCCATAAATGCAGAGCCGTGCACTGGCCCTTTGTGTCCCATCGCCGTAGCAATGTGCAGCGATCAAGCGTGCGAGGCAAGGCCTTTTCTGTGTTAGCACCTAAGTCGTGGCGCGCCGTCCATGGGAAGGCCTGTCGAGCTTCTCTTTGGCTTGTTTTCAGTGAGCAGCTAAGACCTGCTTGCCTGCTCCAGCAAACTTTCTACCTTGGTGCCTGCATTTCATTTCTGTATGAACTGTTGGCTTGGTGTCCAGCCTGCAGCCTGTGTTCAGTCTGGCATTTATCACTGGCCCGGTAGCTGTAGGTGAGCAGGTGGAAATGCCTGCTGGCAGGGGAGTAGTGGAGCCCTCCCTTCTTCCTGTGTGCCAGTCGCAGAGGTCTAGAAACTTTGATGAGCTTTTCAAGATCGGCCAGTTTATGCCAAACCTTGGTCTTGCAACTGATTGTTTTAATTGTACTGTTTGCTTCTTTGATGAAAGAAATGAATTTCAGGGAAACAGTGTAGACACTAACTTTCTTTGGTTTCGAACTTATGAAGGGGACAGTTGCTAAGTAGTAAGACTTTTTGGAGAAAGAAGCTCTGCATTACTTTCCATAAAGCACACCTAATTCCCCTACTTAAAACGTATCCTCAACTATATAAAGGAGCTGATAGCTTTGGATCTGTGTGGGTGCTGAGGCCTGCTCCTGACAGCCCCTGATCAATAACCGTTTCTCTCTTCCTAGACGAGAGACAACTTTCTCGGCCAAGTCGATGTGCCTCTCTGTCAGCTGCCGGTGTGTATTTAACAGAAATGTTGTGGGAAAGGCGCCTTGTGGGCTTGATCAAAATACTTGACGGTGTCGTAATCAAGTACCTCTGGAGTGCAGTCGTGTGGAGCCCTGGACACCCAGCCTTCAAGCCTGAGCTTGCAGGGCTTCTGGGACTGGCACTTGGTGGGCAGGGCTGCCCGGTCGCACCTCCTTGTTGTGGTGGCTTCACCCCTCTGTGAGCAGCACCGTTTCCTGCTGCCATGCCAGAGTGCTTTGACCACTGACACAGGTAGGTGTGACACGGATGGGTTTTTCAGTGTCTCCGGAGAGTTCTTTAACAGCTTCCCCCACCTGGAGTTCTTCAGCTTTTTTGGACTTCAACTCCCATTGGCCCTAACCAGCATATCCAGTGGTCAGAAATGCTGGGACTTGCAATCCAAAGCATCTGGAGGGCACCAAGCTGGGAAAGGCTGTTTCTAAACTCCTAAAGAATAAACTGTTCTTGTAATTCTCTTTAGAACACTTCTGCAGAAATTCATAATTATCCCTTTATCATCTTTAATACAGAAAATGTCCTGTCTGGTATTTTAAAGTTCAAACGTGCCTGCATGCTGTCAAAAAGGACTGTACAAGTTCCACTGAAACATAAGCCTGACCTGAGAGACGACCTTGGGCCCAACCCCATCCTTGCTTGGGGCATGAGACTGCAGACCTCTCAGTGCTGTAACCAAAGAAAAAACCTTCTCCGGAACTCCGTCCTGGCGCTCATGATTAGAAACGTAGAAACAGAGCGAGTCAGAAGGGGTCTCCTGGGCCATCTAGTCCGACCCCCAGCTCTAGCCGACTCCGCTCACGACATGCCCACCATGTGCATGTCTAGCCTGTCCTTGAATTAGCATGTCTAATTCAAAGCATGTCTGTCCCAAAATGGGTCCATTGTGGGAAGGTGTGGGCTGTGCCTGAGATGTGTCTGCCATGGGAGCCTTTCCCACCCAAACCCAGAACTGCAATTTCATTTCAGACAGAGAATCCAGCGAGAGAGAGGCCGTACACATTTAAGGATTTTCTTCTTCATCCAAGGAGGTTAGTAAGTGGCAGTGCTGGAAAGGGCTAAATGCTTCGATTTGCACCGTGCCTCTCCACAAGTGCCTCTTCCGACATTGCTGGGGCTGGCCACCAAGGAGAGGACGTGCCCCGTGGCCGCCCCGTGGCGCTGTGGAGCCCATCACAGGCCCACGTGCTCAGAGGACAGACCTGGCGGCAGGCGGAGCCAGGAGGGCTGCCTCCCCGTGGAGGTCTCCTGGCAGCACCCGTTCACAGGTCCTGTGCTGCTCTCCTGTCTTTCCCGCCTTAGCAGGTCTTTTCCAGTAGGAAAAAGGACCGGAGAAGTAGGGCGGGGGGGGGGGGGGCTGGGAGCAGCAATGGAAGGCGACTGTGCCTGGAAATCCTGCAGAGTTCCCTGAGCGAGGCTGTGAGGCTGCACAGTAGGGGCCTTGCCTGGAAGCAGCCCTGCCAGCAGTGTGGGGCCAAGGCCTGGCTGCCGGCCCTCTTGCACTTGCTCTGGCAGGAGCCGGCGATGGCGAAGGGCACTGCTCCTCATAGATGGTCACAGGCATTCGGCAGGCTTGCAGGCTTAGCCGGTCTTGGTTTTTTTTGTCCCTGGTTCAGTAATAAATCCAGAGTGAAAGGGCATCTCAGGCTAAAAATGACGTACCTGCCTAAGAGGAACGGCTCTGAAGAAGACGGCACAGAACAGGCAGAAGAACTCGAGGTGAGCGCTTGATCTTTGGCGTTAAGACCCAGCAGACGCAGTTCAGAGAGCTGTAGTTGTTGGCGCCTGCTCTGTGTTGGTCCCATGGTTTTGGTTCAGTCCCTCCTTCCTGGGGGCTCCGCTTGCCGCGTGTGGCTAATGGTCCTCATCTGGTGTCCTTCCCACCTCCCAGAATACGTGTATCAGCCGAGTTCTTGGTACTTGGCATTTCAGACTTCCCTGTGTACGTGGGAGGCAGAGCTGAACCCCAGATGTTCAAAATGTAGTGACATGTTTTATTTCTTGACTCTGGAATCTCTCTAAGTAAGAAAGCCTAACCGCACAGAGTCTTGCAGCACTCAAAGGGCTCACACGCTCGTCATGGTACAAGCCTCTGAATATATAGTCCGAGTCAGCAGAGGCATGAAGTGCTAACCTCAGGTTGGCCGACTGATAAACGCCTGGCCGCGGGTAGGGAGGGTAAACCACATCGTCAGAATTGGAATGAACTCTGCATTTAAGGTTCCTCCGGCCATGTGGTTTACTTTCCACCCCTGGCCCCGCCGTGGCTGTATAGATCTGCCAGTTGGAGGTGAGCATCTCATGAACCTGATGAAGTGGACGGTCTCCGTAAGCCCATGCCAGGATAGATGGGTTGGTCTTCGAGGGACCACAAGCCTCTTAGTTCTTGCTGCGACAGACGGCATCCACTCTGGGTGAATTGCTCTGCAGTCTGTCCAGGGACTTCCCTTTATGTCTCAGTGGAACCGTCAGATTACAAAGAAGACAAAAGAGCAACAGGTTTGATTTGACCTGACTTGAAGTAAATGTGGAAGATACGGGATGAAATGCTACACATTTCACAACATGATGTCCCAGTGGGAGATCCCCTAACTCGAGGAGAACTCTGCATTTGGCACAGCATTTATTTTATGTTAGTTAACAGTTTAGGTAAGAACATATTAATTAGTCCATATTTTAAAAATTTATATACCCACCGAGTTTTGATTAGAAATAAAAATGCATACAGTATTTGAGTTGAAATCCATAGCAGGATCCCTGTAGAGCTGTATCTGCTCATCAAATGAGGCATTCTCAGTATCTTCATTTTTTCTCTCCCTTCCCCTGCCAGCTGAGTTAGCATCTACACAACTCCATTGCTACATCAAAATACCTGCTTATCTCCCCTCACAATTGGAGGGTTACAAAAATAGATGTTCTGCATATGTACCCTGTCAGAAAATGTGGGAAAGTTTTAATGAGAAGGGGGGAGATGGATCTACAGGATGCCTGGACAGCTTCACACTGTTGCATCCATACTAGATCGTTGTCCCTCTTGGCTAAGAAGAGCTCTCAGGGAGAAGAGATGTGGTTAATGCTTCCTTAGGTAAGGGAGTGCTCCCATGCTGCCTTAAACAGGCAGTGGCCACAGCAAAGAAACCCTCTCTGGGCCCAGAAGATCTCTGTGTTAGGACAGTGGCAAATATGCCCTTCCTGGGCAAGGGTCTTGAGTGGCTGGTAACCAATTACCTGGATCCACTTCAGTTGGAGTTCAGGCTGAGGTTTGGCATGGAAACCGCTCTGGCTGCCCTGCGTGGTGACCGCTGCTGGAAGAGAGGGAAGGGAACGTGACCCTGTTGGTGCTCCTGGACCTCTTAGTGGCTTTCCAGTGCATCAACTGGGGTAGCTGAGAGGGGGTGCACTACCTGCTCCAGTGGCGCACTCTCCGAACAGTCGCTCCGTAAGGTGTTGCTTGGGGGGCCTTGCTGAGCCCCGCCAGTGCTCCTGCACGGGGTTCCTCAGGGCTCGCTCTCGCCCCCGAGCTTTTTGGCATGGGCATGAAACTGCTGAGGGGGGGTCACCTGGAGTCTGGGGGTGCATTGCCATCAGTGTGCTGATGACAGACAGCTCCATTTCTCCTTTTCCTCTCCAGCAGGTGAGGCTGTGGATGTGCTAAACCGCTGCCTGGCTGCGCCTGGACTGGATGAGGGCTAAAAAACTGAAGCTCCATGCAGACCAGACTGGGATGCTGGTAGTGGGTGTTTCCTTTGACCGGATGGAGAGAAGTCAGCCTGCTCGGGTTGGGGTTGCATTGCCCTTGAAGGAGCAGGTTTGTAGCCTGGGGGTGAGCCGTGAGCTGTCTTTCTCACTGGATGCCCAGGTGGCCTCGGTGGCACAGGGCACCCTCCACCAGCTTCCACTGGGGCCCAGGACAGCCCTCTCTGAACAGGGTTAGGGCTGAGGTTAGACTCTGGCCGGCTCTAAGGGAGATGGCTGCAATGCGCTGCCCGGAGCAGAGGCATGAGCTAATGCAGCAACCAGATGCAGAGCCGGGACCGGAAAGTCCTGGCGCAGCACTCGTCTGGTTCACTTATATTCCTTGCCCTTGTGCTTCGAAGCCCACTTTAAGGCGCTCGCTGTAAACTTGCACGGCTTGGAACGGTGCTGTCCGACAGCACTGCTCCCAGCTGCAGTCAACATTGGGCGCCTGCTTCGGACTGCTGCTTTCAAGGGAGGTTCAGTGGGAGGCAAGAAAGGGAAGGGCCTTCTCAGGGGTGCCCGCTCAAGCTTTGGAACAAGCTCCCCACAGAGGCTCACCCGGATGTGAGCCTAATATATTTTCAGTGCCAGGACTGTTCTCCCTGACAGCACTTTTTCTTAGCTTTAGTATTCTATTGGGGCATCGTGTCAGCCACTTAATGGATGTCGTGCCTTAATTTGCGTTCCGCATTGTCGCTTTCAACACTTGGTTTTACGTTGGGCTTTTCCTTCTTTGTACTGTAATTTTGTTTGTGTCTTTTGTATTTGGTGTGGTGCTTCACGTGCTGTTGCAGTCCACCCAGATGGCTTTGGCTCTTGGGTGGGATGGAAGTGAGGCGAGGGGCCGCAGCAGCAGCGCAGCCCTGCATGGTGGACAGGGGCTGTGCGGAGCCAGCGGCCCGGTGGCCTGACCGGGCGCTCCTGTTGTCACCCTCAGCCCGGCTGGATCATCCTGGAGCAGCCCGATGGCCTGTCCCAGGCGCAGGAGGAGCGAGAGGCACCCCTCCCCGCAGGCTGGGAGGAGCGGCAGGACGTCCTCGGCAGGACCTACTACGTCCACCACGAATCCAGGAGGACCCAGTGGGGACGGCCGGCTGCACAGTACGTCGAGCCCCATGCCTCACTCAGCCTGCCTGCTGTGGTGAGGCAACCGCACAGGATGGCCGGGCGGTGGCCGGCCGGGCTGTCCGCACCCCCGCGTGCCAGGGGTAGGGCAGGCTGCAAGACGCCCTCGGAAGGAGGCTCCTGCCCCCCCTACACGGCAGTATAAATAATTCTGTGGATTGCCATTCCGGAATAAATTGCTCCCTGTGTGGGTAGAAATCTGCCCCTTTGGCCCCGACTCCTGGCAGAGGACGGCCCCCTCCTCTGCAGCCCTGGGGCCATGATTGGCCAGTCCCCAAGGCATGGGCCAGGCCCCCAAATCGGTTTCCGGTTCAATGGACTTGTCAGTGAACCAAGTCAATTAGGATCACTTAAAGATAAAACCAGCAAAGTTTCCAGTGGCCCTTGAAGAAATATTTCAGGTATCACTGGGCGGTTTTGTCCTGACAGTCTAAGGTGCCCTCCCACTGGAAATGTGAGCTAAGCGTGGGATAAATTGCCGCCTCAGACTAGCTCACACGCCCTGAGGCTTCTGGGATAGTTCACCCAAGCAGTTGTGGGAGGGTGTGGGGGCAGGGAGGGAGCTGGCCTCGAAACCCATCTGTCTGTGCTGCAATGAGAGCCTTCTTGGACAGGGACGGCAGGCCCAGTGTGGGAAGTGGCGGCTTTCAGCTGGAGGTGCAGCACGCGTTTGCCCACCGGCACCAGATAACGGAGGAAGCGGAGACCCTCGACTGCAGGGACTCTCCCGAGGTGAGTGCCTCGCTCTCCCCCCCTCCTGGCTGAACAGAGGCCTGCGAGCGCCCAGTTCCGACACGCCTTTCCTGGTTTCCGCCAGAGCTGGGAGATCATAGCAGAAGACGAAGCCACTGCCTACAGCAGCCAGGCCGCCCAAGCGCCGGGGCAGCCAAGCAGCTCCGGTGGAGAAGCCTGCCTCGCAGAGGAGCCGAGCGCTCAGCTGACGACCTTCGGGGGTTCGGTAGCTGGCCAGGCGGCACCCCACGCTGTGAGCACCCGGAGAGACCCCACGGGGCGGGCCCCTCTCGGCAGCAGGCCAGGGCACCCTCTTCCCAGGCGCTGTCACAGCAGGGCCTTCTGTGGGCCAGCTCGCGCCAAAGGCAGGGTCACTCGGTCACATCTGTGGTCTGCACTTGCGCATCCTGCACCCAGGCATTTGCGCAGCGCACAGACCGCAGCCGAAGAGCACGCGCCACGCTGGCGCCGAGCACCGGATCCGAGGTGGCGAGGGCGTTGCAGTGCGCGCAGGGGGGAGGTGGGAATGCACGCCACAGGAACAGCCGCTGTGCTTCCCGCTTCTTCGTAGCGGTGAAAGCAGCCCTTCTTTCTTCTTTTCCAAGAGCGACTGCGGCAGGGGAGGCAGCCTGCAGACTTACCAAGTGGAGGAGCGTCCGGCGCTTCCTGTGGTGAGTTATGCCCCGGCATGACACCTCCAGGCCTCTTCCAGCGTGCGACCCGCTTCTCATGGGGCTTGTGGCACGCCGCTGGGCCCCCGCTGCCATGCAGCCTTGACGGGTTCCGACTGCTGTTTAAGGCTGGATGCCAGGCACTACCAGGGCACTTCTTGATTTATAGGCAAGAGTTCAAAGACTCTAGGCACAACTGTGAAAGCATTTTGCTTGGGGAAAGGTGTACCTTCACAAGGATGCTAAATAATCCGGGGCTATCCTAGCAGGGTCCATGGCGGAAAGTTGCAAATAGAATAGTTCAATAAGCACTTGCCACACTTCAGTAGCTGACACGAGACAATATCAGCCATTGTAATCTTGTTGCTTAACCATGAACCAACACTTCTCAGACCCTCCCCAGGTTTCAAGCTACTCCAGAAAGGGGAAATATTTACTCCTTTCCCTTCCAGACCTGCACTTCTGGCCACTCCTTTTCATAGTGCTGAGTACTGCAGTTCTCTGATGGGTGAGCGTATCTCCCCATGGTTTATTTGGCAGCCATGCCATGTATATTTCTGCACGTTTCCCAAACTGACAGGGAACCACAGCAACCATAGGAGTAAATGCTCCAAAAAGGAGCTGTGAGAGTGTGAGTGGGGGGAATTAATATCTGCCCATCCTGGAGCCGCACACTTGTGAAAGACTAACAAAAATAATTTTAAAAGTTCACAAATACTCCTCAGAGACACCCCTGCCCCCAGATGACCCCTGTCCCCACATGACCCCAAAGCTCTGGGGGGGGGGACCCCTCCTCAGTAAACCAAAAGGGGTGGTGATCCAAGCGGGAAGGGAGGGACAAGATGGGTTCTGTCACAAAGTACGCAGGGATGCTGGCTGGAGGTTCATGGGAGAGGGAGGGAGGGGAAGAACAAGCCATGCTGAGCCTGGCCTCATGCTCGGTGTATTGAGCAATCCGCGTTGCGTGGCTCATGTTCAGAGCGGCTTCCATGTTGTGCCAGTGCAGTCGGGAATGTGGCTTCTGCCTCCTGACGGCCCATCCTGCCTGTGGCAGGAATGCTTCAGAGGTCAGCCTGAGAGCAGGCTCTTTCCTCCTGGCTTAAGCAGGGGGGCAAGATTGGCCTTCATCCTTCCGCATTACTGATGGTTACCCACTTCTGTAGGGGCAGCCTGGGGCACAGTGTGCAGCTTCGCAGGCGAAGGCCAGGGAGGGCCCTGCTTTGGTTCCAGGTGCAGAGGAGGCCTCTCCCGTTCCGGGTGGGTTGTGTGGAGTGGCTTCCAGAATGGGACAAAACACACACAGAAGGCCGTGCATTTTTGTTGCCTGTTCTGGGCAGGCCACCGCCTCTTCGTTTTGGAGCTGAGCGCCAGGAGCCAGCAGGAGCCAGCCTGGTGCTGCGGCTCACGAATTTGCGGCCCGTAGACCCCCTTACTTGCGAACGGTAGTTGCTAGGTGGAAGAGGTGGCCCGTAGAGGCACCAGCGGTTCTCTTGACATATGCATTGTGCGCAGTTATCCAGAACACTTGGATTCTGGTGCTGGGCTGCGTGTGAGCCAAGGAAGCCTCCGTGTGTCTCCTCTGTCAGCTAATTCTAGGAATGTTTCCCCTTCTGAAAAATTCTAGCTGCTGCCAACCTCAACTGGGCTTCCTCCAGGCTGGGAAGTGAAGAAAGATGAAAAAGGAAGACTGTATTATATAGACCATAATTCTCAAACAACTACCTGGAAGAAGCCATTTGTACCGGTAATTTTCCTCCCTGTTCATGTACTTTAACTGAAGGTGGCCGCCTGGCTGTGACCAAGTCACCTTTGTCCCTGGAGGCTTTGGGCAAGGCTGCCTTGCTCACCGCCTGCATTGCTTCTCCTGTGCTCCCTGTTTCCCAGTCGGGAGTGGATGCGGCGCAGCAAGCGCCAGCCCCAGGCCCTTCCGCCAGGCAGCTCTCAGCAGCGGATGACTCCGTACAGCAGCAGCTACTGTGCTCGAAAACGCCAGAAGGAAGTCAAGGGTTCCTCCCCAAAGGCTGGGAAGTCCGTAATGCAGCCAACGGGAGGCCGTTTTTTATCGATCACAACACCAAAACGACCACATGGGTAGGTTGCTATTGGATGTCACCCTGTTGTGTACGTCTGAGTTCAGAGGTGGAGGGCAGACGCTCCGTTTGGGCAGGGAGGCTTCCTTGGTCACTCCTCTGCCATGCTGTGGGAGGCAAGGCCCCTGCCGTCCAGCCCCACAGGAGTGGGTCCCTGCCGAATGGTTCTTGGCTGAACTGCAGGTGCCTCCTTGCAGCAGGGCCTCAAGGGGCTGTGCGGCGGGAGCCGGGTGCAAGGAGGGCGAATGTGACTGGGGAGCTTTCCCTGCAGTGAGCTGAGCTGCTGGTGGGGAGAGGCTGCTGTGTCCCTCTAGGAGGCCCTGCCTTGGACAGCCTTGGACTCACCTGCTGGTTGCCCTCCCTGGATTAGCTGCAGTACCTGCTTATTTATCAGGAACATAATGCGATTAAATGAACAAGCAAGTCTGTCCACTGCAAACAAGTTAGGAATGAATCCAGCAGCGTGAAAGCCCCTAGGCTGGCACTGCAGGGCTGATTCAAAGCAGTGCTTTGTTTTCTGTCCCTCGCCCTCCACCCTTCCTTGCCTCCCCCCAGCTCAGCAGATTAATGTTGCTGTCAGGGGAAGATCCATTAACTAAAAGGAAACTGCTAATAAAAAGGACCATTGCCCCAGGAAACAGTTTCCACTTCAAAAATAAACAGGGACTTTGAAAGAGAGTGGCTTGCTTTTTTGGGATTTGCTGATTGAAGACGGTAGTCTGAAGTGCGTTTTCTAGGACTAAACCCATTCAGGGTTACTTCTGAGGGAATGCAGGAGATGCATGGAGATGGGCACTGCGGGGCTTTGAGAGGGGAAACCTCATGCATATGCCGAGTGATTGGTAGAATGACCTTGTGGGAAAGTGACTCTAAATGACTCTGTGTGGAAGCTTTAACAGCTTAGATGTCCATGGCTATAAAAGGAACACAACCGTGTGCTCTCTGTTCAAGGACGACCCCAGACTGAAGATCCCAGCTTACATGAGGAGGAAGGCCTCTTTGGACCCGATAGATCTTGGCCCCTTGCCTGTGAGTGCCTCCGTCTTTTCGTGTTTTAAGACTTCGGCTTTTGCCACGTACAGTTAAACATGTAAATTCAGAATGTTGCTGTTGGAACCCAAATGCAGCTGCCCGGCACTGCCTGTCTGCATCCTGCTGATGGGTTCCCCTGCATTTCACTCTCTTTTAGCCTGGCTGGGAAGAAAGACTCCATACGGACGGAAGAACGTTCTACATAAACCACAGTGCGTAGAAGGCATTACATGGCCCTGCTTGCTGTGGTGGCTTAAGGCTGGTTGGAGCTAACACGTGTTTGTATTTGCAGACTCGAAGAAGACCCAGTGGGAAGATCCTCGCTTGCAGAACGTGGCCATAACTGGACCAGTAAGACCCCCTCTGCTCCTTTCCAAGCAGGTGGCGTGGTTAGCAGGGGGTTCCCACCCTGCGGCCACACAGGTGCCCCTTAGCCACTGACATCTGTGTCGTACCTTCCCTGTAAATTAAAGTCGTTCCTTCCAAACAACTTTCAAAATGGTTCAGATGAAGTATCACAGCTATTGTGAATGGGAGAAGGGATTAGACTAGGCAAGGCGTTGACTGCGTGGTGAGCGGGGATGATGGTGCTGAAGCGTAAAGCGGCAGCAGATACTTACAAAGACGGAACAGCTCCCTCTGCTCCGGCCTGGCCAGGAAGCAGCTTGGTCAGAGGACTCCTTCTTTGTAGCAGTGCCAACCCCTTCCCTCCGGTGTAGAGTTGGTCAGAGGACATCCCTGCGAGGTCTGCTGTGAGGTGGCGTCATCCCAAGGGTGCTGGGGCCCTGGGCACTCCTTGGGGCTCCCAGGTTTGGGGCTTCTTTCATCATCTCAGTGTTTCAGGTGGCCGGGTGGAAGTGAGGGTCTCGTGCAGAAGCTGGAAGGCCTTCCCGTCACTTCTGGCAGAGGTTTTGGGGAAGCAAAAGTTGACTGGGAAGGCACACAATGGACCCCTAACTCTGGAACAGGCCCAGCTACAATAGATTTCTTTTGGACAATGGCTCATATTATCAGAGCCCAGACTGTGGGGAGAGGTTCACCCCTCACTACTGACAGTTGGAAAAGGGGGGCGCTTCGATCTACTCCCCCCACCCACCTAGCACAGCTGGTACGCTGATGCAGGACTCTTAGACGGGCTTCCAGCTGCTGCTGGGGCCGCTTTCCCTCGTCGATGTCTGCTGTGAATGGCTTTGCCAGAGGATGCTGTTCCAGGCATGTTGTGGGCTCTGCGTAGCATCTCCTGCTGTCCACGATTTTTTTCTCAGAACTTACACAAAGCAAAAAATGGCTGCTTATAACTGTGGGAGAGGGTGTGAGAGAATGAGAAGGAGGGGGGGGAGAAGTAGCAAAACCCTGCGTTGCGGAGGAGGAGAAGGTGGTTTTGAAGGATGAGCTGCTAAAGAGAGTGAGAGTGGTGGATGAAGGCAAGGCACTGCGGGGCCGGAGGTGCTCTGGGCCCGCGTTGGAATTGTCCCGGGGCCTGGCTCCCAGAGTTGCTCAGCCTCATGCGGGGGGGCATTTGGCTCCTGAGGATCTCACCTCCTTCTCACCTTCCTCTCTTTCCCCAAAGGCTGTGCCTTATTCCAGAGATTATAAAAGAAAGTATGAATTCTTCAGGAAGAAACTAAAAAAGCAGGTAAGTTTCAACGCTTGCAAGAGGTGCAAAGGGCCCCTGAGCGTTTCCTGCGCAGAGCAGCTAGAAGCAAATCGCTGTGGCTTTTCTCTGCCGTGAGTGTGGAAATCAGCCCGTTCACTTCCCTATTAACGATGCTCTCCTGTCGTGACTCAGTGCACTAGTGAGCAACCAGTAGGCTGGTGGGTAAGCCAGTTCAGCTTGTTGGCACAGAAGTGCAGTTGTACATGCAACCCTGGCCAAGGGTGAGTGAGCCAAGGACACAGGCTTGCTCGTGGTCTGCCTTCCTCCACAGTACGGCAAGCTGCCTGCCACATAAATAAACGAATGGATGAAGCCGCTTCCTGGTGCTTGCAGCCTTGACGCATTAGGGGTTTTGCTTGTGATTTAGGAATACAGCAGCTGTGCTGGATCAGACCGGCAGCCCGCCAGCTGTGGTAGGGAAACCTCCCCACAAGGCAGAAGCACAATGGTACCCTCCTGCCCATGTCCCCCAGCAGCGGTGTGCCTTGGCACTGCCTCTGATCCTGAAGTGGCAGGTGGCCATCAGGACTACTAGTCACAGAGAGCCTTTCCCTCCTCCTTGGATCTGTCCAATCCCCTGTTAAAGCTGCCTGGGTGTATTTGTCAGGGCATTTATGGTGAAATGCAAATTGAACTAAACATATTCTTTGTTAAAATGGACCTGAGCAAATGTCTTACCAACAGTGCAGTGCCATGAAATTTAAGTGACTCATTTGTACCTTGCTTAGCGAATTACTCATAACATTTCGCTTTCCTCTTCCTCTTCAGAGTGATATTCCAAATAAGTTTGAAATGAAACTTCACCGTGCTACAATCTTCGAAGACTCATACAGAAGAATTGCTGCTGTAAAGAAACCAGACCATCTCAAAGCTAGGCTTTGGATTGAATTTGATGGTGAAAAGGGATTGGACTATGGAGGGGTCACCAGGGAATGGTTCTTCTTCCTCTCCAAGGAAATGTTTAATCCTTACTATGGGCTGTTTGAGTATTCTGCAACGTAAGTGAGGGCCTCGCTGTGGCCACGATTCCGCTGTCTTTGTGCCGGTGGAAATCGGGAGTGTCTTGGGCAGTAAATGATCTAGTCTGCTGACCAGAATTCCCATCCTTGGTTGGAAGTGCTCCGGTCCTGGCCTCAGGCCCACAGAGGGCCTGGAGCTTCTTCACGGGGCTTGGAGTGGCAGTGGCAGCTCGGCTGTTGCTCCTTCGCATGTTTGCAGCACGGAAGTGCGGTGCATCGAGGGAGGTTGCCGAGCCCCAGACGATCGGGGCGGGGCAGAGTGCTTTGCAGGCAGGCGCTCCCAGGTTTGGCCTCGGCAGTGCCAGCAGGTGGGACTGGGGTCGGGATCTCGGGCTGCTGCGAGCCAGCCCCAGTCAGTGCTGAGCGTGAGAGGATGCCCCGCGCTGGCTGTGTGAGGCAGGTGGGCTCATCTCCCCTCACAGGGACAACTACACCCTGCAGATCAACCCGAACTCTGGCTTGTGCAATGAGGACCACCTCTCCTACTTCAGGTTCATCGGGCGTGTGGCAGGGATGGCCGTCTACCATGGGAAGCTCTTGGATGGTTGGTACTTGGTGGTAGGGGGGAGATCTGGCCAATAGTAGCTCTCGGGTCTTAAAAGGGTAACAGGAGCACCTGGTTCTTGCCCTTTTGCAGGCTTCCTTATCCGCCCTTTCTACAAGATGATGCTTCAGAAGCCCATCACCCTGCATGACATGGAATCTGTGGTAGGCCCTCTTCGGCAGACGCTGAGGCCCAGCATTTGGCGCGGTGTGTGTGTTTTTCATCGCGCACATCCTTTCCTCTCATATGCCCTCTAGGACAGTGAATACTACAGTTCCCTGAAATGGATCCTCGAAAATGATCCCGCGGAGCTGGACCTCCGGTTCTCTGTTGACGAAGAGCTTTTTGGGCAGGTGTGTCCCCCACAGGGCTTGGGAATTGGGCTCCGGAAGGGCAGGGCGTGTCCCAGGCGGCTGCTTAGTCTTGGCCAGCCTAATGTTACGTCACTGTTGTTTGAGGTGGACCAGCGTGTGGGTGAGTTGAGTTCCTGCCGAAAGTTTGCTGCCTCAAAACTTTCCGGGTGTGTTAAACTGGCCCTCGGAGCTGTTTAGGCAGCTGCGTGTGGCCTGACTCTACGGTCCTTCCCGTGGCAGAAGGGGTCGTTCGAGGGCTAGGCTCTGGAAGTGGCAGTGGCCATCGCAAAGCCAGCCAGCAGGCCATGCTGCTAAGCGTGGTGCTGTTTCCAGGTGGCCTCGCGTGGTCTGGGGAGGAGGCGAGCGGTGTGTGCTGCCTGCGTGCTGCCTGCACTCATTGTGGGCTGTGTGTCCCTGTTCCTGTCCAGACTCATCAACATGAATTGAAAAATGGAGGGTCAGACGTGGTGGTCACCAATACCAACAAGCAAGAGTACATCCAGTGAGTAAGAGTCGGCAGCACCCAGGCTGTCCTTTCAATGCCTTGCCTTCGCAGCGATCGCTCTCGCTCACTGTTTTCTAAGTGACGTTTCTAGTCTGCCTTAGCTGACAGGGAGGTGGGTGATGCTGTGAAGGGCCATAAATTGAAAGGCAGTTAGTTGCCTTGTTAGAGCTTTTTGCAACTAAATATTTGCTTCCATTTTACAGCCTTGTAATACAGTGGCGTTTCGTGAACAGGATCCGAAAACAGATGGCTGCCTTTAAGGAGGTACTAAAATGCATAAATACTGTTTAATCTAATTAAAATAGTGGCATTCCTACCTGTCTGAGTATTGCTTTTAGTGCATTAAGCTTCAGGGTATAACTGCCTTAGTGGTTAAGAGCACGGGACTGGAACTCGAGCAATATGGTTCTAGTCCTGGCTCGGCCATGGAGCCAGCTGGGTGACTTGGGGGCTGTCACAGACTCTCAGACCAAATTACTCCGCAGGGTGGTTGTTGTGGATATAAGATTGAGGGCAGGAGGAGCAGGATGGTGTGAGCTGGTCTGAGTCCTTTAAATGAAAAGGGGCAGGATATGAATCTAAGAAATAAATGCCCCCCCCCCAACACACACACCTGTTTAACTTTGGCTCTTGAGCCTTGCTTCATGTGGATGATTTTTGTAGAAAGAAGCTTAATTCGAGTACTGTGAGAAGCTGCCTTCAGGGCCAGCCTAGACCGGGGATGCAGAGTTGTTACGACTGCTGCGTCTGTTTTGAGAATGGCCATTATTCTCTCTTCAGTCAGTGACAGAATGGGATTTCTTGTCCGAGAAGTTCACTGCTTTGCCAATGCACCATCGTGGAAATACCCTGAAAGAGTAGCAAACCATCCACAAGTCCTCAAAATCCACTGAACCAGTCCCATGTGAATGTGTGGTGGGTTTCTCTGATATCCTTGGCCAAGCTAGGATAGCTCTGAGACCTCTAGAAGTTGCTCAGCAGATCTTCCTAGTGAGGGGATTCAGTCTGATGGGCCTGCATGCAGGCATGTTGCCACTTTTCTGACTGGAAGCGTGGCTAGCCCAGCCCAGGCGGCGGCTTCCCCACTCTCAGGCAGCGGGAGGCGGAGGTGCGCAGCTTTGCCTGGCGTTGGGCAGCACATCGCTGTGGCTGGGGCCGGGGCCGGGCTGCCACGGTCTCATTCTTGCCCTGTTGTGGCCTTCCTGCTGGAGCCTTTGCTTGGCCAGTGCAGGAGCAGAAAGCTGGACCAGCGGGCCCTCGGCCTGGTGGTCTGCTGAAGTCAGGTGGATGCTGGAGGGGTGAAAAACTGTGTCTTGAATTGCATCTAGAGGGCCATTGAGAGCCTGTGTGGCTGGGAGCCCCAGGGTGGGGTTCCCTGCTTGGCTCGCCTTGCTCGGGGGACACAGTGGCCTTTGCACTCGCTGTACCTTTTGAGCAGGGCAGAGCGAGCTGCATGAACTTCCCCTCCTGCCCGGTCCCAGAAATGTGCATATAAATAATTCCTGACTGTGCTCCTTTGCATTCTAGGGGTTTTTTGAACTCATACCGCCAGATCTCATAAAAATCTTTGATGAAAATGAACTAGAGGTAACTATTGCTCTGTTTCCATTGAAGCATGTTTCCTTGTGCAGTTGTGGTAATCCTATTTTTCTGAAAGACATTTGTTCTCATCCTGCCTTTCCCAATCTTCCTCTCTCTGCCCCACTACCCCCAATCTTGAGATAGTTGCTGATGTGCGGCCTGGGAGATGTTGACGTGAACGATTGGAGGGAACACACAAAGTACAAAAACGGCTACGGTGCAAATCACGTGGTTATTCAGTGGTTTTGGAAGGTACTGAAAATGGTAGTTTTGTTCTTGAAGCAGGAACATTCGCAACGAGCTTTAGGTCAGAACTGCATGAAAGTGAGTCTTTGTGCAGCACTGCAAGGGGCGAGGAGGAGGAGGAGGGCTGGCAACATGCTCTGTTGGGCTCCGGCTCCGCTAAAGACGGACTGAACCCCACCTAAGGCAGTGGCACTGCAGTGCTGCCACACAGCACAGATCCTGGCAGCCTCCTAAATTAACAACAGATTCTCATTTGTGCCGTGGAAGCCAGAATCACTCAGCCAGAAACCCAGCTACTTTGCTGTGAGCAGACTCTTAATCTGAGGTTTTAATGTGCAATGGTAAGCAAGTAACCCTGGCCAAACTGAACAAAAACCCCAGACAGACTTGTGGAACGAGCTTGTGGCAGTCGATCTTGCTGGTACGGCAGCATGACTGTTTGAATTCTGCCTAGGCTGTGCTAATGATGGATTCTGAGAAACGAATTCGGCTCCTTCAGTTTGTCACCGGAACATCCCGTGTACCCATGAATGGATTTGCTGAACTGTATGGTATGTAGCCGGGGAGGAAGTCACTTGGCTGGGCCTTTTTACAGGCTCTCCAGGGCAAAGCGCATCAGTTGCTGGGTAAGGTGGGTCCTGGCACTGTGAACGGGCAGTGAAGTCGAGGAAGTAGTGGCCTCTGTCCTGGACGGACGGCAGGGATTCCAGACTTGGGCTCCAGGGCCTGGCAGTTTGTGCCACTCCTTCAGGCAAGCCAGCGCACCGTGAGGGGAGTGTGTGAGAGCAAGTCCCAGCACCGTGCGTGTCTGGCAAGGCAAAGGCGGGGCAGTGGGAGACATGCCCCCTTCTCCCTCCCCCGCTCCGCCCTGCCATATGCAGATCACTTCATGCACGGGTGGGTGTGTACTGTTGCTGGACGCAAGGGCAGCTGCACTTCCCCTCCCCTGCCAGGCGAGCTCTGCTGTATCCTAGACCAGAACTGGATGCTGCCACCCCAACAGGAATCTTGCTGGAGTTCCCTCCCGGCGTTGCAGTGATCCGCACAGCAGCAGTCAAGAAGCCCTGCAGGCTTCCCCACCAATGGCACTAGTTGCGGGACCAATCTGTGTGTGGGTCGTGGCCATTACCTCAAGTATCGCGAGTTCTGTTTGCCCATGAGGGTTTGGAAGCGATAGCTGAGTGCCAAGCTACACCGATTCCATAGGATTGATCCTCGGCGTTGGGAGGTTGCCTAACAGTTCAGGTGCCCTCACGTCATCACTCCATACAGCCCAGCCAGGAGTGAAGTCTTCCACTGGGCCCTCTGATGCTCCAAACTGGCGGTGTGGCTCTGTGGAGCCAGGCCGATGACGTATGTCGTTTCTGTGGACCGGTGCCGCTTGTGGCCAAGAGCTCTCTGCTGCACGGGCTCACACTGTGACTTGTTCTACTTCTTGCAGGCTCAAATGGCCCGCAGTTGTTTACCATTGAATGCTGGGGCAGCCCTGACAAATTGCCAAGAGCCCATACATGGTAAGTACCCCCAACATTTGTGCAGCTCTTCAGTCTGCCCTGGTGCCTAATCTGGTCCTTATTCTTGCCTCTTTTCTCTCCCTCACTCCCCGCAGTTTTAATCGCTTGGATTTGCCTTCCTATCAGTCATTCGAAGACTTGTGGGACAAGCTTCACCTGGCAATTGAGAACACGCAGGGGTGCGATGGAGTTGACTGATCCCCAGATAGAAGCACATTCGATGCCTTTTCTTTCCTGTGCTGCCATTTGAAAGTTTACAAAGAAGAGAGATTTATTCCAGGGAATCTATTACTGTATCTTTTTTGGCAGTGGAAACTTTATGGTATCCTTTTTCTAAAAAAAAGCATTATAATTTCAATAATGCTTAATTGCATTTTGCATTTCAACCTCTTGCCAGTCTCATCAGCGGATGCAAAATGAACACTGATGAAGCTGCCGCTAGCCTTGCTTTACCTCTTGCAACGTTTGCCTTTGTGGCACTCTGAACTACTGAAGATGTAAGCTGTGATGAAGCAGAGTTCATCTGTGCATCCGCCCGCACGCGTCCGTGCATGCGCGCGCTCTCCTGGAATGGCAGCCAACACCGAGATTCTTCTCTTGGATGGTGAGGCGTTTCTTCAGGCCTTCCAAAGCACCTTACTGTGTTTTTTAGTGAAACCGTACAATCGTTCCACCTTGTCATGTCTGTTTGCAGCCGGGCAGCTGTGACTGCAAGCCTTAGGTCATGGGGCGGGGGGGGGGGGAGCTTGGGACTAGGCCAAGCAGCAGCCTTTGTTTCAGCCCCCTTCGATTTAGCGGGAGCTGTTCTGGAGCACGTGAATGATCTGGTATGGCCAGGTCTGCTTCTTTCAGGTTTGCACAGGATAACTTCCCCTACACTTTTACTATTGATATTTCTATTCCTAAACTTTTAAATTTTTGAGGTCAAAATAGCATGAACTTGAATGAGATTATTTTAAAATCGGTTTGAATTTGTATACTAGTGTATTTTTGGTAAATCATAGTCTGATAAATTGTCTAACAAACGATATTTTCAGTGTAGCTTCTTCAAAGTCAGTGCAGTATTTTTTTTTAATATCAGTGTTATAACAAGGTATGCCTTTTCATATCCATTCTTGCAGCATTGCACCAAAAATATGGACATGTTTACAGGGTTTTATGGGCCAAATTCAGCAATTGGATATGTGCAAATGTGAGTGACACTTTGCAGAATACACAGGGCAGAATTTGACCCTGAAATGTGTTTACATGTTATATTACCCCTCAAGCCCACTCTTGTTGCATTTTTCTATTTCTTCAATGTTTAGTCTAGAAACCAAATAAAATACAGTATAACCAAAGTTATAGTAAATAAGCTGCAATTTATTGCGAGCTAGCACTTGGCAAAAGGGTAGCATGAAGGACGCTTTTCATACAGTCGTTAAATAGGAAATACGGATATTTTGATACAAATGTCAGGGCTGGTAGTTTGGTTGATGCTGGTTTGGAATCAACAGTTCCGAGAGGTGAATGTTTACACGTGCTCTCTGACCTTGGCTGATGGCTGCTCCTGTTGCTGTGTGTGTGGGAGCAGCTGCTTGGCCTTGGATCAGGTGAGCGGTGTGTGTCACAGCACTGTGTGGTGTTGGAGCAGCGTCTCGGCTGCCACGGTGTCTGGTGGAACTGCACGCGGGCGGTGACAGAACAGCCACCCACATTTGGGTGATGGTGTAAGTTGGTGATCGGCACCAGCAGCGGGTTGGACCTCATGGCCTTCTTGGCCCCTTCCTACTCTTCTAAGAATCTGTGATCTGTGGCTATTTGCTCTCTCGTGCACACAATGTCAAAGTTCTGCAACTTGTTTGACAAACACGTCTTACAGGATCTTTAAAATCTTTTAAGGCTGGGTCCTGTTAACAATAAGTAAAGGTAACTATTCAGCCTGCCTACCCAGTGTGGGTTTTTTGGAAAACTTGGAATGACCTGTCTGTAGAGATTTGAATGTAACAGAGTACTTCAGTCTAACAAATGAAGAGTCTGAAACAGTAAATAAAATCTATTCTAATAAATTAGCTGGTTTTCATTCAAACCATTTGATACTTGGGATATACTCTAAATTTGTCAGTCATCTGATCCAGTGAGGCCTGTTGGGCTGAGGGACGTCCCACCCCTTCTTCCTCTCTTGCTTCTTCTCCCCCAGGGAGCCTCGTGCCCACAGACTCCTGTCTCCCACATGGTCCTTCCATCTACTCTTCTCCCCATTCCTTGCAAAGAAGTATCATCCACCCTTTCCAGAAAAGGCACTTTGTTTCTGACTCCCTCAGGGAAACCGCCATCTTACCAATCCTTT
The DNA here is from genome assembly GCF_004798865.1 of Varanus komodoensis. Lineage (NCBI taxonomy): Eukaryota > Metazoa > Chordata > Lepidosauria > Squamata > Varanidae > Varanus > Varanus komodoensis. The sequence goes on from NW_025335817.1 coordinate 3,910,166, forward strand.
TCCAAGGGGCTAGCATTTGGAGACCCTGCCTTTCCCCCAAGGCAGCTCTTGGAACACTTGCCGTTTAGGATGGTCTGAAGGTTCAGGTCAACCTACCAAAGAAAATTCCTACCCAGCCACCTTTCTGCACCACAAAACAAACCGGATTAAGCAGTCCACCATTTCTGGAGTTCATGTTGTTGTCCTCTTGATACACGAGAAAAAACACATCAGACCCTGAAGCATAGTTTTTCATTGCCAAGGAAGTCTTGTAATTCAGAACTGTAGCCCAACATCCAGTGACATCAGACTGAGCAAAATCTTGTGTTAGATGTAGTGTTAAATAATTACATAGTTTGCCAATTGAGTACCATTAGATTGTAACTCAAGGAAGGGAAAAGATGGGACTTCCGCAACCAAACAAAATATCCAAGATGGTGGAATCATATCACAGAAAAAGGTGACAGGACTGCTTCTGAGAGTGAGGAGCAAGACTGAATTAGGTAGGCCATTTTTCCACCACCTTGGTTCAGTCCATACCTGAATATTCTATTAATTTCCCATTCAAATTAAAAATAAAATGAACCTATGTATCAAAAATTGTTAATATCTGTTATAACGCCACAGCTCTTACTACTATTTTTTAAAAGCAAAAATTATGCCTGCAGTTTTACAAAGTGTAAAACTATTATCTTGGAAGAAAAGATTGCTGATTTTGGTTAGTCAGTGGTTTCCACCAGAGGGCATAATACACCCATTCATAGAATTTTTTTAAACATCTTTTTAAAAAGATTCTGGTGCCTTGTAAAGCCCTTTGACTTTTCCACATTCTGTTGTGTTAAAGCCTGGAATTTAAATGGATTGAAGTGGTGGTACACAAAATAGTTTATATTATGGTACAAAATTAAAGTAAACAGAAACAAACCGGCATTTGAGAACTTGATGGCACGCAGCAACATTTTCTGGTTGTGTACGTTCTCAACCTCTTTGCTGTAAGAGGCCTAAAAAAGAACTAGTGCAGCCCCATGTCTGCTAAGCTTATCCAAGAGTCCTTACTGAGAGATGTTGTCAAAATACTGATCTGTGAGTTAAAGCCATGATGTTTGCTCTTTCGCACTAGAAGCGGCGGATGCAATAGGGCTATGGAAGTTGCACTGGAGAGACTGCCGGTGATGGCTGCAGCTCATACTGTGTGTAAATGCACCATCAAAGTGCTGCCTTTTGGATCAAGCTCGTCATTAATCTCAGAGGCAGCTGGAAGTCAACCTGAGGTAGACAGAAAGACATTTTGCTTTAACTTTCTTGTACGTTCACTCAGTGCTGTGAGACCTACTGGAAAGCTACAGAAGAACTCTCCAGTTCTGTGTGAGGCAGGAAAAGGTCCAGTGTGAACAGAATCATCTGAACCCCCTTCCTCTTCATTATGACTAACCTGCGGTTACTAATATGGGGTGGATATAGCAGCCTTGCTGCTGAAAGGCTAACAAATTCATCAAGATGTCAGTTCTTGCAGGCCTGAAAAGCTCTCTCCATCATTTTTACTCTCCCCGCCCACACTTTTTGCCTCTGGGCTTTAAACTGCCTCAAAAGAACTTGGGGTGGGGGGAATACTGGAGATCTTTCCAAAGTAGAGTCTGACCACAGGGGTGGAGAGAGAAGGCTGCCTGGGACAGGCTTGTGCTGTGTGTGAGGGGACTGGAAGAGGCCTGAGAGGCTTCTGATCTGTTCATCCTCACACTCTGCAGAGGCCATCCCTCTTGAGCCGTGACAGCAGCTGGTAGGTGGAAAGGGTCCTTCAGTGAGAGCAGGGAGGAGAGGTTGAGATAAGGAGACAGGCTGGTGGATCTGGCCAGGGTTTCTTCCCGACTCCGAGATAAGATGAAATGGCAGGAGGCCTCTGGCATCCATCCTTCTTCAAAAGAGATACAGATAAAAGGGGAAAAATGCTAATGCTAATTCTTAGCAAGCCAAACAAGGAAAAAGACAAAATGTATGTATGCTTGTCTCTGGGTTTCAGCGCCTTTGTCATTTTTTCCATTTCTAAAACTAAAGTGAAGAACCCTTTAGCATGCAGACAAAAGGCTGCCAGAAAGCAAGCAAGCATGCCCTTCTTGTCCCGTCCAGGTGCCGGCCTGGTCGGGGATCGGTCAGTCACTGATCCAGTGGGGCCTGTTGGCTATTCACATTCTTTGTGGGGATGGGGGACTATTTTCAGTGGCCCATCCTGGCAGCTGATGGAGCTGGCTTTCTTCCTGGGCATTTTTTGCAGCTTTGGCTAGACTGGGGAATTGGCCTGGGCTAATGATGTGGTCGCTTCCAAGGATCCTTGACCCAGCCATAGAATTGAATCAGCACTTGATAATCTGAAAAGCCATTGGCTTTGAAACAGCTGCGGCTGCCACAGAGCACAGGGAGCCAAACAGGGTGGCAAGCACAGTCCCCGAAGGGAGAAAGCGTCTTGAGGCTGCCCCCGCAGTGGTGATAACAGTGAAGGAACCTGATGACTACTAGTACACATTCAGGAGGTCTTTCTCACAGAGGCGAGAAGACTGCCACCCTTATGTCCCTGCTTTTCCCTGTAAATTTTAAGAGGTCTTTACCTTTAAAGGAGATAAAAATTATTAATAGTGGCTGCAGACAAGTCAAGTGATGAGAACCTAAAAGAGAAAGAGGGAAGGGGGAACTTGAAGGAGCCCAGACATGCCTGCTTCTTTCAGGTGACACACAGAGGTCACCTTCTGGCCTGCGCGCGTCGCTCAGGTCTCCTGCAGTCAGTAGGAGACGCGGCCACGGAAGGGCTCCTTCGTCCTCGGGCTGTTCTACCCCCCACTCCTTCCCCTTCAGCAGGGGTTCATAGGCCATTGCAGGGGACGACTTCCACTCCGAAATCCCGGCCAAGGTTCGAGCAGGGACTGGAGGGGGCTTCCCTGGGGGCAGGCCTGGCGCTTTCCGATCCAGCCACCTCGTTGCAGCTGCCGGTGGCCGCAGCAGGCCAGATCACATTTATCAGCGCGGGCTAGAGACCTGCCCTTATCAGGACACAGAGTTGAGCTCCGCCTGATAACCCTGCAACTGAATTACCACAGCGCAGCGTGTATGACGCTGCCCTTGAAAACAGTCCGGGTACTTCAGCTGACACAAAACATGGCAGGGGCTGATCAACTTGACTATGAGAGCAGTGCTTTTCCCTCTGTGGCAGCTGCCAGTCGGCTTGCAGGCCAGATTCAAGTTGCTTGCAGAAACATGCCAAGCCCTGGGGGAGCTTTCCTGGGGGATCATCCCCCCCTCACCATGTTGCCCTGTGCCTTCTTCACTGGGTCCTCTGAAGTCCCTGCCCAGTGAAGAGTGATGGGTGGCTCCGAAGAGGGGGGCCTTTTCTGCTTTGGCACCCGGGCTGTGGAATGAGCTTCCAACTCCCAGAGGAGGTAGTCTGGCCGCCTACACTGTGCTCCTTTTTGTGCCAATATTTTACATTTTACCAAAGATGCTCTTTTTGTTTGTTTTAAATCTGGCACTGTGTTTGGAATAATTGTGCTCCTGCTAGGTTCTATTTGGTAGTTATCTTCATACTCTAGGTTTAAACTTTTACACACCCGAATTTTATTGCCTTGTGTTTTAGTTTTAATTATTCTGAACTGCCAGGAGAGAACAGGCTGTTGGGCAACACAGAAATGCAATAAATACTGAAGCACCTCTTAGAAATACAAGTGACAAAATCCTGCATTAAGGCGACATTGTTCTTTTCCCTCTGTTCTTTCTACAGTTGAGCCATTAGCGATAATCAGAAATTAAAAGGTGGTCAAGTAATTGCGAGGAAGTGTGCGAATGCGCACCTTTTGCAGGCTGGACACAGCAAAGATACACAGATTTGTACCAGCCTTAAGTGTTGCACTTCATGCCTTACATAGTTTCAGCAAGGTCTTCTGTTGTAGCAGCAATTAATCAAAGTCAGAGATACCAGGACAGCCATAAACACACAGTATAACGAGCTGCATTACTCCGTGGAAAGAGGTCACGTGCTTGGGATGAGCATTAAATGAGTTACCTAAAATCATTTATGAACAGCCTTTTGGTTGCACATAAAACGGGAATCGCAAAAGCCACGCGCGCGCTGCACTCTCCCCCCACGAAGGCCAACCGGCTTGCCCGTGGGAAGCCCGCGAGCACGGAGAGGAGCCCCCCCCCCCGGGATCGCCCCGCTGACAGGCGCAGCCGCGGGGCGGGGCGGCCTTGCCCCCCTCCCGGCCCTGGGAACTGCGCGCGGGGCCGGGGAGCCTCGGGGGGGGTGGGGCTGTGCCAGAGCGCGGCGGGCGCGCCGGCGAGCACCCGGGGCCGAGCGGCTCTTCCGCAGGCACGGCGGGCGCGGGCGCGCCGGAGCAGCCCCCTCGGCGGCAGGGCAGGGCAGGGCCGGGCGCGCGCACGCGGGGGCCCGCCTCGG
>NW_025335817.1:3914682-3967866 GCF_004798865.1 Varanus komodoensis
AGCGGCGCCCCCGGGGAGCCCCTCGCGCCGCCCCTGCGCCCGCCCTGGCCTGGCCTGGCTCGGCCGGCCGCGGCTGCCCCTCGCGCCCCCCTCGCGCAGCCCGCCGGCTCGCTCGCGCTGTGTCCGTGCGCGGCCGGCCGGAGGGGGAGGGGAGAAGAAAGAGTCCCCCGGCCGGCGGGCGGGCGGGCGCGAGGAGGCGGCCAGAAGCCATTCGGCCCTGGACGGACGCGCGGCTGGCCGGAGGGGAGATGCCCAGAGAGCCCTCCGCTAAATGGCGCCCCGACGAGCACCGCTGCCTGCCTGCCGCCGCCGCCTCCTCCTCCTCCTCCTCGCCGTCCCAGGTGAGCCCGGCGGGCGCCAGGCATCCCCGCACTTCCCTGCCGGCTGCCCGGCCGGCCGGCCCTCCCTCCTGGCACCGGCCCAGAGGAGGAGGCGCTGGGCCGCTCGCTCACTCCTCCCCTCCCGGCCTCCCTCCAGCTCGGCTCGCCCGCCCGCCGCCGCCGCCGCTTCTCCGCTGCACGTGCGCTGGGGTGCCGCGCGTCTGCAGGGTCCCTTGCGGAGCGCCGGGCCCGGAGCCGGCGGCGCTCCCGCCGGGGCCCTTTGGGTCCCGCGCCCCGCTCCGCTCCTGCCTCCGCGGCAAGCGGGACGCGCTTCTCGGCGCTGGAGAGGAGCCGGCTGAGCAGGGCGCCGGGGTCGGACGCACCGCGCGGCCGGCCGGCCGGCCGGCGTCGAGGCGCCCCCGCTGCCGCTCGCTGCCGCTCCGCAAGGGCCCGGTGGGGCGGGCGGAGAGCGGCCCGGCCGCGGAGGCTGCTCCCCGCGCGCCGGGGCGCCCCCTGGCGGAGAGGCGGTTCTCCGGCCGTGGGCTCGGAGCGCGGAGGCCCAGGGCGAGCCCGCGGTCTCTCCGTCCCGCGGTCGGCCTCCCCGGGGCGAGGCTCCGTGCGCGGCGCGCCCTTCCACGGGCTGCTGGCGCTCGGTTGTCCCTGCCGGGGACCCGCAGGGCTGCCGCCACGGGACGGCGGGGAGGGAGCTCCTCGGGCGCAGCGCCGCTGCAGCGCTTGACCCCTTGGTGCGCCCTCGCCGTCCTCGCGCGATTCCCGGGCGGGGGTCCGTGTGCCCCACGGAGGCGCTGCCGCCTTGCGGGGGGGGCGAATTCTGCAGGTGGCAGCGCGCCCACCTGCCCTGCGCCAGTCAGTGCGGGACTGGGCACCCTTTTCTCCAGCCCCCCCTCCCCCAGCATCGATAGTGTCGGGGAGCGACTTTTCAGGGGCTTGGGGCGGCGGCGTGGGGGACTCTCTTCCGGAAAGTCCAGCCTTCAAGTAAAGTTCTCAATGGGCCGCCTCTCTCTCCTGCTCTGATCTCATCACCATCTGCTGAGCACGCTTGTTTTTTCGGTGTGTGTGTGTTTGGTCAACAATGTTTTCCAACGGACTGCTTTAATTGAACAATTTAATAAATGCCTGAAAAGTTTTCCCAATTATTTGGGTAGCTGATTCTCAACATGATAGATTTAGCTTTAAAAATGAAAGCCTCTGCAAAACCTGCAGGTGAGGGCCCTATTTCAGGAGAGAGCCCTTTCTTTTGCATAGGTGGGAAGGGGTGGTGTCTTCAAGGCTGGCCAGTGTAGCCGACATGAATTGGAGTCCACTTGGTTGCTCAAGGAAACTTAAGGCATATATAACAAGGTCATTAAGGTGCCATAAGAAACATTGTTTGTTTACAGAAACAAGGAAGTGTGCAGCTTGCTTCTGGGCTTAAGCTAACAAATAAGTTGGATACATTCCCCTGGAAGTTTAGGCTGAAAATGAGTCTACAACATGGTAGGAGTCATAGGCCTTTTCTTCCAAAGGACTGCACCTTTACTGAACCAAGACTCTCCGAATTGAATGCTAGCCCTGTGGAGAGTCCGATGTGGCTTCCCGTATTCCTGTTGGGGGTGGTGTCACGAAGGTGTGAGGCCAGATGCAGCGCCGGTGTCCCTCTGATCCCACTAAAAACGTCTCTCCCTCCCCTCCACTCCCCTTTTTTGGTCTGCAGGAGTCCTGAGCTTTAGTGAGCTGTTTTTCGTGAAGGAGCCACAGGACGTGACCGCCGCCAGGAAGGAGGGTGTCGTCCTCGACTGCCAGGCACATGGTGAAGCTCCCATCACGATCACGTGGCTCAAGAACGGGGTGAAGGTTTCCGAGAGCGAGCGTGTCTACACTTTATCGAATGGCTCCTTATACATCAGTGAGATGGAGAGCAAACGAGGTGAAACGCTGGATGAAGGATTCTACCAGTGCTTGGCCCTCAACAAATATGGTGCTATCCTGAGTCAGAAGGCCCATCTGACATTAGCGAGTAAGTCACAGCTCCTTTCCTCGGGAAACCCATTTCAGCACAGTAGGAACGCGTTTTGGATAAAAGCTGTTGTCTGAATTTTTGCTCGTTACTCATGAGAGAGCGCTCATGAACCCCCGTGCAACTGAGCTGGTCTGCCCAGATTTTGAATATAGTAACTCTTCAGTTACCTAAATAACATTGACTTTTAAGCACACTTGGTTAATATGCTGTTTTCAGGGTTAGTGATATATCTCTCTGCTGCCCGCTGAAAGTCTATAGTTGCTCTTCTTGTGTGACCCAGCAGGATTGGGCGGAGGGGTGGAGCAGCAGCAGGATTCGGCTCGCACACCTGTGCCTGCCAGGAGGCCTTGCAGCACCTTGAGCGCCTTGGTTTTGCCCCCAGAGAGGGAGGCAGAAGCTGCTGCTGTTCGGGAAGGTGCTATGGTGTTGCATGGAGCCATGTAGAGCGAAGAGCCCTCGGTTTCATGGCGCTGCATTCACCTGGTGGACCCTCCTGGATGGCGGCAGGGAACTGTCCTGGGCAGCCCCCGACATTTTGTCAGGGCCCTTCCCAGGGATCCTAGGCATGTTGGTGGCCCCTGCCAGCCCATTGCCCCTCATCTTCCCCCGGATCTGTGGTCGGGGTAGCTAGGTTGTCTTTGCATCGTGTCTTTTAGGGGAGCTTCCAGCTGTTTGCTTCCTGACTTACGGGGAGCTTGTGAAGCCAAAGCTGGGAAACATTCCTCTAACTGGAACAAACTTCCAGCACCACAGTGCTTGGACTGTGCAGGAAACCCATGGCCACCAGCTTGCAGCTCCTTGAACTGGAGGCTCGGCCTGTGTGTCTGCAGATGCACCAGGCCTCTCCCTGCCTCTGCCAGTTCACAGTGCCCCCTGTGCCCGGGCTCAGAGGCCATTTCCTCCACATCATGTCTGTTGGATGTCCATGGCCTGTTTATGCAAGGAAAGGGAAAGTGTTCTTCTAGAAGAACAAGCCTTCAGAAATGGGGGAAACTTGCTGTGATGACTCCACTGTAGCCAGGAGAGCTTTGACAACTTTGATAACTTTGCTGAAATGCGCTTTGCAAGTGACAGAATCCTGGAGGTGCAGGCGGCTTTCCTCTTGGTGGTTTAACTCTTCGATGCCCCCCTCAAGATTTACTGAGGGAGCTTGTGGGTCAGAGCTTTGCCTACGCGAGAAATGGCAAGGTCAGAAATGGCACTGCAGTGGTGAGCAGACAGAGCCCCAGAATGTGGCGAACACCCCCATTTTGCTGTGGCTCACGTGGGCCACGGACCGGAAGCTTTGGATACTTTGGTGTTGAGTAGAGTGGCCCCACTGCTTTGAATTGTGGCTTGAGGTGGTGACTGATACAAAAGGGCGATTATGGCTCGGGCAGGCCGGCCATTGAACAGCTCAAAAGCCTTTCCTGAATCGTTGGACTCTGCACACTTGAAGTATTTCTAAAGTTTGTGGTTCCTGTATTTCACATCCCTAAAAGTGACAAGGAGCTACACTCTACTTTCCAGGTCACAATACAGGGATGATTTTAATGATTGTAAGCTGTCCTGAGATGCTGTGCATAAGGAATGCTGTACAAAAGTTTTAAATGAATGAATGAATAAGAAATTAAGCATTGTCTCCAGTGGGCTGTGTCCAAGGTTAGTCTAGTTTAAGTCCCACTCATTTCAGTGGGTGAACTCTTATGTAGGACTAACATTGGGTACCATCCTCAAGTCTCCTCGCCTCTGTTCTGTGGACCTTCAGGAGATCCAGCGTCTTGTATTCAAAGGAAACAAATTTCCCGGGGTTCAGATCTCTTCACAGCTCTGAAAAACAGAATGGCTTTCTTTGTGGCTGTGAAGAAGCCGGAACTGTGCATGGGAAGCAGGTGGAGCCTGGGCTGCTCTCCCTTTTCTTCTGCTTTGGAGGGCATGAAACCAGCAGCCGCTGCTGCCCCAGAGGCTGAGAGCAGCCTTCCTTGGCCTGAGCCAATCTTTCAGCGCCTTGCCTTGTTTCGGCTGAGGAGGTGTCATGGTGTCTGGGCACTGGATCTGGAAATCTGAAACTTTAATCTGCCCCAGAGTTTAAAATCTGAGTGCAGGGATAGCTTGGGTCTTGATGTCTAAAAAGTTAGGAGCAGAAAGCTGAGGAGGCTTGCTCTCTAGGCAGGCATTCCATTATTCATGTGCAAATTAAGAATTCGCAGGGTTAAAAGGTTAGAAACTAGCCAGGATGAGGTTTACCCTTGTGATAAAGAGCAGATGACCCCCCCCATTCACTGGCCAGCGCTTTCATGTAACTCTGCTGCAAAGTTAGTGATTGCCATGAATTGTTCTTGAGGAATGCAGGGATCCAAATGTGTCTGGCCTTCTGTTCCCCCTCCCCGCTCCCCCAGCCTTATCTCAAGAGCCCATCAGAGCTGGGACCCCACCAGGTTCCTCTCAGAGCTCCCTCAGGCAGGCAGACGCCTCTGTGCCTTTTGGTTGTTCATCCATGCCCAAAGAATTCCACTTGCATCTTCCTCTGCCCTTTCCAAAAGATAGTATGTTGAGATAAGGCAGATTTAGGTGGAAACAAATATTATTTTGGCTAGATGGCTGCTATTTCTTCCAATGTAGTGGGGGGGGAGGGGGAAGAGGAGTCTCCCCCCCCCCCAAAGTTTCTCTGTGAGGCACCATGTTGGGTAAAATGCTAATATCTGAAAATTAAACTGCTTGCTTGAGGTTCAGGCTAGTAGTGCTGCCTCTTTGACCAAGAGGATTCCAAGTTGTTTGGGTGTTGGGGCTGTATTGTGCCGAGGCCTTTTCTGCAGGGAAACGGGGAGGCGACCCCACCATGCCCGTGCCGGAACCTTCTAGTGCTAAAAGTGGAACAAAAGCTTAATCATAGTGAGATCAAATGGGTCTCTCTGAAATTAGTTCCTTTTTAAATGCAACCAGAGTGTGGCTAAGGGGGAACCTGAGGTGGGGGGGGGATACATGCTAGAAGCTAGCAAATTCAGGCAGCATGGGTGAGGTTATGAATTTTTCCCCTAAATAAAATTTCGAGATGGATGCGCAAGGCAGTAGCTTGGAAAACCTTTGGAGAGCTCCTTTTTTCATGCTGTTCTAATTTAACGTTCAACAGGAACATGGTTATCGTTTGCTTGTTCTCACTTTCTGTACCGCGGAAACACATATTTGGTCTTCGGAGGATACGGGCCGAAGACCAAATATCTCTCTAAATATTCTAGAGGACTGTATGCTCACAGAAGCAGTTTGGGGACTTGTTTGTCTGTCTTTTGCTCTTCTGCAGAAGCCCCTTTGAACCCGCTGGGTGGGGGGCTGCCCTGAGCAGGAGGCACACCGGAATCCCTTGCTTGTCTGCCCGCTTCAACACAGGAGGTGAGGGGCTCCCACTCACATCTGCTGGTGGCCTTCGGAGGAATACGCACGCGGGCCTCCTGTGTATCGCTGAAGGCCTGCTTGGAGCACAGGTCGCTGGAAACATTTGCTTCTTTTAGGTGCATTTGGGGAGAGGGTGAGGTCGAACTTTCTCGATAACACCAGGAAGGGAATTGCATTAACTTTAATTTTAAAGGAAACTGCAAAGCAATTGGCAAGATTTAAGAGGAGTTTAGCACAGAGTTGAGAAGGCACTTATGTATGATGTGCAGACCGAGGCATTTGTGGGGGCAACAGAACCCTGTCTTGGATGAGGGTGGATTATAGGAGAACTGTGAGCATCACTGCTGATGGATGGGAGGCGCCTGAAAAGGGGGAAAGAACTGACTGCCTTTCCTTGATAGAAGCTTCCATTCCAGGTTTATCTGTTGCAGGTGACTGGGAAGGCAGCCACAAGTACGCCTTGTGAAGTGTTGCACTGGAGCTGATGTGCCTGTTAATGGCAGGTACCCATCCCGGGCTCCAACATGGCTTCAGGTGCTCTTTTAGAGAGAATCCCGGTTGGTCTTAACCGGGGTTTGCATCCGGGCTGGTGCAGTGCTTAGACACAACTGACTGACCGAAGAGGCGAAGAAGAAACAAATGCAGCTGACTCGGTGTGACGAACTCAGAACCCTGAACACACAGCTCGGTCCTAACGGGGCTCATGCAGCAGAGTGCCGCGCGGATTTCGGGGGGCTGCGCCAGCACGCGCGGGGTGGCAGCACAAACCTGCCAAGCGTCCACGGGTCTCCATCCTGACAGCCTTGTGAGTGCGTGCTCTTCCCTCCGGGGCTGCCGCTGGGCTGAGTCGCGGGCCACTTTATGGCCAGCGCGGCTTCCCGCCAGAGTGTTGCTCTCCCTCCGCTTTTGTTTTCGCACAGCAGTTGTCCGAGGGGCCTTCGGCATGGCCTCCTTTTGTCAGCCATCTGGGAAGAAAGAAAGAGCCCTCCTCACGCTCCCTGGGCAGTCGCCTTCCTGGGGCTTGTTTTCACCTCTCCTCAATTTAACAGCTGGGCCCTGCAGTGTGGTGCGGAACAATGAGAGAGCTCACAAAAGGGAATTTCTGAGGGCAGGTCTGAAATTGTCGCACACGTACGTGCGGAAGCACAACCCCGTTGATGCGGTGGGCTGAGAAGAGCCGCGTCCAGAATGTTTCCACCGAAATGTTGGAAGGGCTGCTTCTGGCCTGGGTCTCGCCGCCTCTTTCTTTTGCCCCCTCCCTGGGCAGGCCCAGCTGTGCCACTGGGGCCGATTGCTTCCAGCCTTTATAACTGGTAATCGCCACCTAAGTGAAAAACTAGTCAGCAGGGCTCACATCTTGGTGGCTGCACAACCAGCGTTGCTGCACTTCAAGCAAATGCTAGACAATGCATGTGGACATTTTGGGGGCGAAAACAAAAGCTTCTGATGTTTTAATTGCATTGGCAGGTACCTGGATGTTTGGGGCCCTCCTCCCAAACCCAGAGCCTCGTGGCACAAAACCTCTTACTCTTAGATAACAGGAGAACTGTATTGAATAGCAAGCCAGAAGGGGAAAGGCTAAGCTCTGGCAGAGGACTGGCTGAAGCAGCTGCCATGCAAAAGAGAAATATTTGGTTAAATGATTAGAGAACATCGAGGGAAGGACGGTAATTTTCTCTCCTCACATCTAATTTGGAGGCCTGTCTCTTCTAATTAGGCAATTTGGGGGGAGAGAGATTTTTTTTAAAGAATAGCTTGCTTGTGGGGTTTGATCTCTTCCAGTAACAAATTGCTCTCGCACCGCAAGTGGGATAGACGGATTCAAGGGCCAAATGCCTGCATCGGCCTTGTGGGTGTAAATAATATAAAGCAGGCTTTTGTTTTCTCTCGGATGAATTTTCTATTGCACTCTATTTGTGTGCGTGTTTATGGCACGGCCCAGGCAAGATAAATGGAGGGGCATCTGTATGCTTCGGCCATTGTGCCTGGTTCCCCCCCACCTGCCCCCCCTCCCGCTGGAAGGGATAGGCGAGTGCATGGAGGCGTCCCAGCCACGCTTGTAAGCAAGCGGCTCTGCAGGGCAGCCGTCCCTCCGCAATGGCCGTGTGGCCCCCGACTCAGGTTCCGCAGCCCAGGCGCTCCTGTGCAGGGGGCTCTCGCGGGGCAGTGTGGATGCAGAGCTGCGCTTGAAAACGGGGTGGCAACTTTAGTAGGAACAGATCCCAAGCCGACAGAGCCTGTGATCTGTTCTGGAAGCCCAGATCCATTTCACCGTTTCTGGAGGCATTTCTAGTTCATAATCAAGAACTGAGAGGGAAATGCAGCCAGGGTGGCGTGGTGGTGAAGAGCGTGGGGCTGGGACTCAGGCGATCTGGGTTCGAGTCCCCGCTCGGCCATGGAGCCAACTGGGTGACTTTGGGCCAGCCACAGACACTCAGCCCAACCTACCTCACAGGGTTGTTGTTGTGGGGATAACATGGAGGAGGAGGTGTAAGCTGCCTTGAGCCCTTTGTAGGAAAAAGGCAGGATATAAATAACATAAATAAATAAAATAAATGCACAGGGCCATTTTCTTGCTATACACAGGAAATAATCTTCCCCTTCCCCTTCTTTATGTCCTGCGTGAAGCACATCGGGCTACAAGTGTTTTCCAAAGTGTTCGATCCACAGTAGCCATTTCTTTATCCTTCCATTCAAGGTTGACACTTCTTAGGTCATTTTGGAAGGTGTGACACCAGGTCTTTTTTGGTCTTCCTCTCCTCCTCCGACTATCTAGTGGTAAATAAGTAATAGACAAACTAAAAAGGGTTTGTCCTGAGCAGAAGTTTGAGCTTGGTTAGAAGTGTGAAATGCGTGTTGCTAATGCAGGTAGAGCATCTGGAATTCTTTGTTTGAGTTGAGACCTGAATGCATAAAAAACCACATGTATGTGCACACAGACCAGCTGCTCACCCAGTGTATGGACTCTTTTCTAGTGAATTTTCAAACTGGTTAACCGAGGTGATGATCACAGAAGGTGCTGCTTCACTGCTGCCTGGTAGGAAAGCGAGTTGTCTGGGTGCAGGCGCTTGCAGAATTAGTCCCTGGCATCTCTTGGTAGGACAGGGAAAGCCCCATCTCTGCTGGATTCCTTGCAGAGCAAGTGCCAGCCCAGGGGCAGGTAAAGCAGAGATGGATGGCTGGCCAGATGGATGGAGGGTAGCTTTGGACACCAGGCCTGTGGATGTGGGAAGAAGGTCTCTTCAGTGAGGAGGCAGTAAAGCCTAGACCCTCCGTCTCTCCCTGATCGACTAGATTTTTACTTGCAGGGAAAGTTGCGATACAGGTCACGCCCCAAAGTACGGGGAAGTAGGTCCATCCCTCCATCTCTCTGACATCCACAGGTGTGCAGTAGCTTTGGGAATCTTAGTCCTTTGCTAGTCAAATTGCTGGCTAGAGTTGCCCAAGCAGATCTTTCCCAGGCCTTTGGTGTGGACCAAAAGCAGGGCATCCCCCCCGCCCTGCTTTTTAGATGACCCAGAGAAAGGTGGGAAATAAGCATCACTTTAATTGCACTCTAATTGAAAGCACTGTTGTAGGGAGCTGGGTGAAAACCTGGCTGGCCTATTTGCCTTCTTCCCCCAGACTTTCTCCCTCCAGCTGGCTGCCCTGGGCCACAGGTTGGGGGAGGGGCTTTCCCAGAGGGCGGTGGATCCCCAAACTTCCCACCTGTTGCTGCGGGCATCTTGTTTCTCCAAGGCCAGTTTTCCGTCCCTTGTGTCTTTGGCTAAGCCTCCTCACCCCCTTTGCTCTAGTTTCCCTGGCCTTTCTCACCCCGTGTTACTTCCTGCTTCAGCACTGCTTTTACCTCCGACCTTTTCCTCCAAGGAGTCATCCTCACGGCGACCCGTGGCTGGCTCAGAGTTGCCCATGAGCCCCATGGCTGCATGGGGAGCAGAACCTGGGCTTCCTGGGGCTCAGTCGGGCACCCTGCTGCACCACTTCAAGCAGGCTCCTGGAATGGCTGGAGCCCCTCCTGCACCCGTACCTGCTCTTTGGCACAAGGAGTGGTTTTTTGGGGTGGGGGGTTTGCCTGGTGGCGGTTCCCATCCCACAGAGGTTGGCCCAGCGCTCCCCTTTTTTGCTGGTTCATGGCATTGCACCCCTGTGCTTTTTTTTTTTTACAGTTTGTTTTCAAAGAAGGGCTTTACTGCTGTTTTTGCCGCTGCTTTCGCAGTAACTGTGTCTCATAACTGCAGTTGGCGGCGCTAATGGCATTTTGGAGGTCCTGGTAGTCTGTTCTGCTTGCCTTTGATTTTAATCTTTTAGCCAAGACAGTGAAGGACACAGATAAATTTAACCACATGAATCGCGAAATCTGGACAAGGACCGATTGGTGGTTCACGCCAGTCTTGGGGATGTTGCTGCTTTCAGCTGTTCCGCGGGGCTCTCAGGACAGGCTTGCAGAATCGGGGCCCTGGATGCTGCGCGGGGCAGATGTTCAGGGCCGCTCCGCTGTGGGCATGCTTCGGACCTCCAGGCATCAGCCCTGTTTCCCCGTTCCCTCCCATTTTGAGGGGCCTTGTCAGGGTGTGGCCTTCCTCTTTGATCACCTGGCCCTGAAGAGGAATGACCACCGACCGCTTTAGTGGGGGTCATTTTGTGCTTGGTCTCTCTTTGGAAGGGGCAAAAAGGCCCTCATCCCCAGAAACTCCCTCTGACGGTTTGGGGTCCTGCGGTCCGAACAACAGTTCTGCTCTTCGCTCTGCCTGGGTGCCGCTTCTCGTTCTCGGCCCGTGAAGAACGCCCCGCTTGCTTCCTGCAGTTGCGGCTCTGGGGCAGACTGAGCCCCCTCCCCGTGACTCGTTTTGTTCTTATCGTTTGCGTGTGCACAGGTGAGACGTGTGGTTTGTTCCGTTTGGAGGCTTTGCAGATCGACCAGTCGAGCTGATCTGTGAGGGCAGCAGTGGGCCCTGATTTTCGGGGCTTCCTGGTGGCCCCTGGCTGGGGAATAAATTCTGGGCTACGTGGACACCCCCCCACAATTTTCACAGGAGATTCAGCTGAGTGGGGCCTGTCTGAGCCAGAGTGCTTGTGGCCCTCCTTGCTGGATTAGCTGTATTGGAGACCCGCTTCTCAGCTGACGGCAGGAGTTGTTAATACATAAACAGGCAGTGGTATGAAACAAGCAGATCCGAGTCCGCCACCGCTGAGTAAAAGGGCTAGGGATGAGAACAGCTGAAGAGCTGGAAAAATCCATAGGGGCAATATGTTGTCCGCTCAGACAATGGTAGCCCGTTAGGCCCTGCATAATATATGGTGTGCCCCCGCATAAGGGTCTTCTGGATTAAATGAATTTATTGATTTCTGCTCCTTCGCTTGCACAGATCTGTGAAAGGGTTCTTGGGCACCACGGACCGGTGTCAAAGGTCACAACTTTCACTGTGGAAACACACAATCTTTCAGATGGTGCATCACCGAGCTCTGCACTGGTGGCCCGTCGTTTGGGTTTTGTTCGCATTTTCCTGTGTACAAGTCCCGGATCTTTCCTTCTTAAAGCAGGTATTTCTAAGTTTTAGCCATGCCTGTGAAGCAGCACGTAACCATCCCTCTGTCAAGAGATCAGAGGACTGTCCAGAAAACGCTGGCATGATGGAGGTTTCTTTATCAGATGTGAGATTCTGCTTGGGAGCAGAAGTTAGCTCTGGGCATAGCAGCTCTTGGAAATAGCAGAACAGAAGATGCTCTGTTCCTTGCATCCGTCCCAGGAATCAAGACAGCAGGGTAAACACCGGGACTGTCTCCCCACTCTCTCTCCCCCTGCATGTCAGGAAAGCCTGTTTTACCTCCAGAGATGGGTAGCTCATGCGTTGCCCTTTGCTGAGTCTTACAGAGGCGCCCTCCCTGGCACCCATGCAGGCTCCGTCAAGCGGCTGTGCTGCCCGGCCTGGGGCCAGGCCCAAGACCAGCCGCATGGGCAGTGGGCAGCCCCGCGGGGCCCGCCGTGGGGCCCTGGAGGGAGCCAGCACTCGGCCGGTGGCCAGAGTTAGCAACTCAGAGCGAAGGAAGCAGGCCCAGCTGAGCCTGGGATCCGGCACCTTGTCATGGGGCTCCTCCTCGTGTGCCATCCCGCAAGGCTCATGCGTGTCATGGCGGCTCAGCCCGTGTTTCCCTGACTCGGTTTGCTCCTGCGCAGCTCAGGGGACTCTCCTTCGCTAGGCGAACGTGGAAGGCCGCTCCTGCCATGCACGCCCCCCAACAAGAACCGGAGAGGACAGTCCCGTTGCCAAGGCTTCTGGCTGACCTCCAGGACCCTGAAGCAGCGCTGGGGGGGCAGGCCTTTGTCCGGCTGGCCTGTGGTCAGTGAGCTCCACTGAGGCCTTTGGTGGCCGCCTCGGCCAAAGGGGAGCAGCTGGCTATTGATCCTTCCAGGGCCCAGATTCGCATTCCTCTTGCCGGGGTGCGGTGGGGCCTATTCTTCCTCCTCCGAGGGAGAGGGCGGAGGCATTCTCGGACTGGGCGGGCTGCTTTGGGGTCAGGAGAGCGCCTGCACAGCGCTGCCTGAATGTGGCCCACCATCAAGGGGGGATTCAGGCTCCCTCCCCTTTCCCATCCCCTGTGCTGCCCTCCCCTCCCCCCCCCCCCCCCCCGGGGAAGGCAGGCAGCTCCCGTCTCCTGTCTGAGGCCGCCTCCCCATCCCAGGCCGAGGCAGGTCTGCTCGGGAGGTGAGCGGGCGTAGTGCGGGCGAGGGCGTGGGCTGCCCTGGCAGGTCAGAAGGGGGAGCATTGGCAGCCACTGATTCACGTGCGGGGAGGGGGTGGCCAGGAAACCGGCCTGCAAGCCAGCTTGGGCCTCCAGAACGAACGGCTGTCTCTCCCTTTGAGTCCCGCGTGGTGCGCCTGCTGGATGTCATCGTCGGTGGTGATGGCAGTGGCACCGGACATGGCAGTCACTGCTCTTGCTACGGAGGCTTTCGGTCTGGTTGGATCTGTAGCCCCCCCGGTGGATGGTGCAGCGCCCCGCGTGGCTGAGGGGGCTCGCCCGGCTCCTGGCTCTACGCCAGCCGACATGGAGGCTGCCACAGATGAAACGTGGCTTGCGTGGCCCTTTTTCCTCCCCGGTGCACACATGGGCCACACATGGCTTGGATTCGGCATCTTGGAGGCTTGGCGAGGGGGGGGGTTGGGCTGGCTGCTCGCCAGGCTCTCGTTCTTCCGGCCTCCCAAGCAAGGGCTGTCCGTCCTTCCAAAGCAGCAGAGCATGCAGGTGCGATTCGTCCCTGCAGGAGAGGGAAGAGTTTGTGGTCTGCAGAAGCAAGCTCTGGGCAGGCCACTGGTGCCTGAAGCGCCGGAAGCAAAGGTGGGCCGGGCCGGGCTGGGCCGGATTGGATGCCTAGGGTTCAAGTCGCGGTTCTTCGGCCTCTTCAGAGCTGCAGTTGTTCTGGCTTCTTCCTGCTCTTGTGTATCCTTCAGGTGGCTGTAAAGAATAATTTAGATCATAGATCAGTAGAGCGGGAAGGGGCCATGAAGGCCATCAGGTCCACCCCCTGCTGTTGCAGGACACCACGTTACACCATCCCACTCAGAGGGCTCTCTAGGTTCTTTAGCATGGGAGAGCCCACCTCTTCTCCGGGCAGCTGGTTCCACTGTCCCATTGCTCTGTCAGTGAGGAAGCTTTTCCTGATGTCCAGCCTGAATCTGGGTTGTTGCAACTCGAACTGATTATTCAGTGTTCTGCACTCTGGCATCAGCAAGAAGAGATCTTGACCTTCCGCTTTGTGACAGCCTTTGAGGTACTTATAGAGGGATATCATGTGTCCCCCCCCCCCCACATTTACTTTCCTCACAGGTATGAGCTAGCACCCCATTACATTCTGTTTTGGGGGGGTTGCTAGGTGCATGAACCCTCTTCTGTGCATGCAAATATGAGCTGTCAGAGGTCTTGCAAAGGAAGTGGAGAGGAGCTCTGCTGTGCGCGAGGCACGTGCCCCTCGCTGCCTCGCGGTGTCTGGGAGAGCTTCCGCGGGCGGCGGCTGTGTGTCTCTGCGGCAGTGCCACGCGTGGGCTCGCGACTTGCCGCTGGAGCAGGACGTGCGAGCCACCCTTCCTGCGCAGTCCCTCTGGGAGGGGCCGGATGGGGCAGCCGCCTCCTCCAGCTTCCTGCTCACCCGGGGCTGGGGCAGGAGCTGAGCCCCTCGGGGTGCTGGCCACGCCTGCTCTTGCCCTCCTTCCCATCTCCACTGGGCTCTGGCGAAGGCAGCCGGCGTGCCAGGGCGAAGTCGGGCGCCCTTCCGCATCAGTGCCGCCGTGATTCTGGGAGACGGGGCTGCCCTCGTGTCGCACCCCTGCCCTGGCGCTTGGCGGCCCTGCGGAGACTCGGCCAGGGCAAAGGTGACGAACTGAGCCGAGCAGGAGGGACAGATGGCTGGGACCCTCTCCCTTTATTGCATCTGGAGCCCCCCCCCCCAGCCATTTATTGATGAAAGCTTTGTGGAATTGTCTCTCTGCGCAAGGCAGATTTATGCCCTTTCGCAGCTCAAGGAAAACACCGCGCTGGAGGTGAGGCAGCCCTGCTTTGATCGCGATCGCACGGTGCCCGGACCGGCACCCGCGTGACCAACTAGGAGCAGCCTGGTGGGTGGGCACTGCCCGCCTTGCATTTGGGAACTGGCAGTGCTGATGGCCGGGACGCCTCGGGGATGGGAGCCCCCTGCCCTCCCTGCCTTGAAATGCTCTGCTGATGTGGGGGAGAGGCCCCCCTTGCACCACCACACGGCCTGTGGGGGCTGCTGGACGGCTCAGGCAGCCACCACGGTGCTTTCCCTGCCCGCAAGCAGAGGGGCTTGAGCCCCCGGCCTCTCGCCTGGCGCAGCATTGCAGAGGCCCCTTGCCCCCCCCCCCACGTGCCAAGGGGACGCGTGCCTGATGGGCACAGAGCTCACGTGGTTCCAGGGTGACTGGAGAGCGCGCAGCTCTGGCTGTGATTGGCACCATTCTCACAAAAAGGGACCTGCGCTTGCCACACCTCTCAGAGTTCTTCCTGGTAAAGGGATGCCTTCGGAAGGCGGGGAGGACCGCCAGGTCCCCTCCCTGGATCCCTGGCAAGGTGCTCCGGAATCAGCTGCTGCTTTGCTTGCACGCCTCTCGCTCCGGGCAAGGCGGAGAGCCTGCGTCTTCCCTCGCAGGGAGGCTCACTGTGTCCAGAGGTTGCCCGACTGCTTCAGGTTCGTGGAATCTCGGCCTCTGTCTGCGGCTTGCTCAGTGTTGCATGCTGGCCGCTCGTCTCCCCCAGGAAGCCGGGGCACGAGCCCCACGCAGGGAAGCACGCTTTCGCTCCCGGCAGCACTCACCTGTGCTAGAGTGCGTGATGCCGGGTCCCGTTGCCGATTCGGACGGCTGGATGCCTCGAGGGCTGCTTGCCTGGCCCAGAAATGCTTTGAGTCGCCTTCGCTCCTCCTGAGTAAGAGCCAATGGAGCGCTCTTCTTTGGAGGCATGGCTTGCCACCAGCAGTTCTGAAAATGTTTTCAAAAATTAAAATGCACTTTTTACAAACGTGTTGCCTGATGGATCAGGCACACCTTTTTCGCTGATATACAGGCTCTTTGTGGGTCCCTTTTATACAGGCACATACCTTGTGGTAAAGTACCTTTGTAATGGGGGCAGGGGCCATGGGGACACCGGCTGGAGCTGCTGCTGCTTTCCGTTCTTGCACTTCTCACGCCCTCCAAGGGCTGCGGCTTGGACCTGGGCCGGACACGCTGAGCTGCGCGGAGTCCCCCTTCTCCAGGCCATGGCCCACAAGGGATTGATTTCAAAACACGGCGTGTGTTTTATTTCTGAATGAACCCAGATGTAAACAGGACTCCAGAGGGGAAAGGAAAACATATTAACCCTCCGCAATAGCAACACGATCACTCACCATATTTTCGTTACAGTAGCCCTGGTGATTGATTAAAGCAGCTCCGAAGCACCCTCTCGGGGGAATCTTCCTGAGAAACAAAAGAGAAAGAAGGTACACACATGAGCAGGGGGCAGAGGCATGAATCTCGCCCCGCTCCCATGCCCACTCCTTGCCCAGAAGGGACCAGACCCCAGGCGTTCTGCAGCCTGCCCTGCTCTCCTCCGTCCAGGGAGCGGAGGCTCTCCGCAGCCCCCACGGCGTTCCTTGCGTTTAGTGCATGTATGTCTTATCCCGGATTCATGCATTTGGAAGGGTCCTGGAAGGCCATCTCCAATCCAGATTCTAACCAGGCCTGCCCCTGTTTATCTCTTTATGCACTGAAACATTTCCAGAAGCCCTTTCTGCTCAAAAGGGCTCCCCAAGGTGAGAAAACAAAACCTCATAGCAAAACAGGCAAATTAGGAGCAGCACAGGCCACCCTCAAAATGTTCTGCTTAACACCCCCAAAATCAGCCAAACCAAACTGTTTGTAGCCCAAGATGGGGTCAATCTGGTTTTTGTGGGGAGGGGGGGTCCATAACTGGGATGCCGCCACAGAAAAGGCCCTGCTCTCTGAAGAAAGACCACCTGTGATCTGGCCTGACTCTCCCGCCATCTCGTGGAGGGGCTTTGGGGGCTCCAGTAGCATTCACTTGTTCCACCCCACGCAGAGTTTTGCCCACCTCTGCAGGGTCTTCCCTTACTTGCGAAACCACCCCAGATGTCGCAGCCTTTCCTCAGGGGGGCGGTGCTCCAACCCCTGGGTCCTGTGGGTCACCCCTTCCTTTCTGCGCTTGACTCGGCTGTGCAGGACCCTTTCTGCGGCACATGGAAAGGAACGACACGCTGGGCTCTGAGCCTGATCGCTCCTCGATTTGTATAGAGGTGTTACAATACGGCAGTTCCCCCGCTTTTCCTAATGATTCCCAACATGAAATTTAACTTTTTCATAGGAGCCCTATCTCAAAATGTTCAACAGGATGAGACTTACTTTTGCAGAAGCCGTATTGATTATTTTCATTAGGTTGTGTCTTTGATTATTGATTATTTTCATTAGGTTGTGTCTTTCCATATGCTTGATATTTTTTTGTCTTTAACCATACTTCGTTCCATTCAGTCTTGAAATTATGTTAACCAGCCTGTAATGTTCTGGTTTCCACCTGAACCTTTTTAAAAAACTTGGGTTATCTTGGCAACTCCTAGAAACGTGACATTTTATTAGGAGAGCAGCAATTTTATGTTGGTTCTTTTAAGATACCTACTCAACTGAATGGTTTGTTTGCTTCTCAGTAGAGTAAAGAATTCCCTCTCTTGCCACCCCCATTTGACTCATTTCCTCAAACTCCCTTCAGGTATAGATATCTGCCCCGCATCTGGCTTTATCTGCTGTGAATTAATTCAACTTATTGGAAATCCTATCCTCCTCTAGTACTCTTCCAACCCCCTTTTTATCCAGGGGTCCTTTTTATGCAGTTGGCTGCCTTCCTAGCCTTGTTCGTTCGCTTGCTTCTTCTATGATTGGTTAGTTGTTCTGCTTTTCTTCAAACCGTTTCTCTCGTCTGCTCGCGTTTGCTCTGTGCGCAGCTTTGCTCTGTTTTGTTCTTCTCACTTGGGCAACACCTTCATTTCCTGAAGGAGCCCTTATTTCTCGCATTGCTTCCTTGATGCTGCTCCTTGGTGCTCGTGACTTTTTGCGATGGGTGGTCCCGTCCTGACTGGCAGTTTACATTACAGCAGAGCTTCTGTTACTGCAGCTTTGCGTAAACCTCCCATTTTGCGCTCTGGAGGGAGATGGGCCCCCCTTGGCTTTCCCTTTCAGATCCTTTGTAGCCATTCCCTGCAGTCGCAGGGCTGGTGAACTGGACTGCAAGACATTCCTTGGTTGTCGGCTGCGCGCGCTGTTCTGTGCCTCTGCCCTGAGAACTTGTTTCATGTGCTGCATGACCTTGTGCTTATCAGCAGCGGCTTATCAGCAGCGGTATTTGAGCTTATCGATATGGAGTGTAATGGTGTGGATAAGGCTTCCAGGAGTGGAGGCAAACAGCAGCGTTTGGGATGACTCCACCAATGCCATAGGTTGGGCTCTTTCCCCGGGAGAGAGAGAGTCTGTCTGTCTTTCCGCACAAACTTGTCAAGGCACCAACCTACTGGAGCCAAAGCTGATCTGCTGGCCACTTGTGCTTTTGCAGTTGGCTTCCCAATTCTCCCCAAGTGCTGACGGCTCTTGGAGCAGAGGCCTCCAAGCCGCCAGCCTCACCTGCACCTCACCTGTGCAGCGCTTCTCAGCATCCCCATGAGGCCTGGGACTTTTGGTGGCGTTCTCTGTCCTTTTTCACAGTGGAAATGTGCTGGATTGAGTCTCATGAGTTGTCCAACGTTTTCAATACAAGTAGTTTTCATTCCTAAAGAGGCATGCCCGCCTCGCTCGTAAGCCAATGCAAATGATTGCTTACTTGTGCAAGACCTCTTTGATCAGCTTAGATTTCCTTCACTGTAGGAAAGGGTGCCATAGCTCCGGCATGTCAGCTGCAGGAGCAGCTCTGCCCCAGTAGGATTGGCCACTCGTGGATGTGACCCCCACCCCCATGAAAGCTCAGGCGATTGAAGGATGGGAGCCAGGAGCACCTCTACTGGCCTCAGCCTGGCAGGGCATGGAGGGCTGAGCCATCTGGGCGCAGGCCCCCTGGGGCGAGGGTGCAGTGGGTCGGGGTGCGCCTTGAGGGGCTTGTGCTTGACGTGCCCTGCCAGAGAGCCTCGTGGCTTTGTTGAAGTCCAATTAAATCTCAAGGATGCATCGTGTGATGTTGGTAATTATTGTATTCAGCTGGCATCTAAATGACTCTCCTGCTTTTAGAAAGCTGTGTCTTCCAAAAACACTGTTGTTGTTGTTGTTTTTCTTTTCCCTTTTGTGCAACAATGCATTTGTTTTGGCTGCTCTCTCCGTTGCATCTCAAACTGCCAACTTTCACTCCGTCTTTTAGCCATGTCTGCATTTGAAGTTCAGCCTCTTCCCGCTGAGGTCGAGGACGGAAGCGTGGCCCGGTTTGCCTGCAAGATTGATTCCAACCCTCCCGCTATCATCACCTGGGAGGTGAATCGGACGACTCTGCCAATAGCCATGGACAGGTACGGAGCTTTCATTCTCCATCTTCTTCTTTTACCTGGATCTTACCATTATTCAGAATGGTTTAGAGCAGCATGTAATGAGCCATCTCATTTTATCTACGCCCTGCGAGGGAGAGCAGGCTGAGAGAAAGCAACCTGAGCTCGCCTAGGGAGCTCCAGGACCGAGCAGGAACCGGACCCCGGCCCTCCAGGGCCTGCGCTCCCTCCTCTGCACCCAGCACTCTCAGATCCGTCGGCCCCAAGGGCTTCCTTGCGCAGCCACACTCTCTTTGTCCAAAGCTTCGCGCACTGTGCACAGCTCTGGCCACTGCACCTAAGACGAGACGTTCCTGGAGTTCAGCAAAGGGCAGGAGAGGGCAAGTGGAAGGATTCGGGGGTGGAGGGACGGGCTGTTGAGGGAGGCGGGCGAGGAGACACGGCAGAGGTGTGTGCAGTCCTGCCTGGGGCGAGGGAAGTGGACCTGGGATCATTTTGCTCCTCTCTCATAAGAGTGGAACCCAGCAGGGCCATCCCAGGGGGCTGATTGCCGGGAGATCCGGGAGAGATGAAAGGAGGGCTCCTGCACTGCCGTGAGACGTGGGGATGGGCACCAAACTGAGCAGCCCGAAACGGGGGCCGGACGGATTAAACCCAAACCCTGAGCTTTTGCATGCTTCGGCCGCGGGCTGCCTGTGCCTGGTGACCGACGCAGAGCTGCTCTCTCCCCGCCCCCCCCCAGGATAACAGCGTTACCGTCGGGAGTGCTGCAGATCTACGGCGTTCAGCAGAAGGACGCTGGGAATTACCGCTGTGTCGCCACAACAGCAGCCAACAGGCGCAAAAGCGCTGAGGCCGCCCTCACGGTCATCCCAGGTATCTGGAGAATACGTTGTTTCTCGCGCTTTCTGTCACAAGGTGGGCAAACGCCGGCGCTAAGGCGCTGGATTTGGCTTAAGCAAAAACCACCCAGGGGTTTGCGCAGCGTCTCCTCTTTCGTGCCTTGGGCCTGATCCCAGCCTTGGGGAGTGCGCAGCACATTTCCACTTAACTCCTTGCCATTTGTTTCCGTTTCAAGCCTCCGGTGCCACAGTTTTCCACAAGCCATCCATTATAGCAGGGCCTCAGAACGTGACCGCTTCCCTTCACCAAACAGTGATCTTCGAGTGCATCGCGACAGGGAATCCGAAGCCCATCGTGTCGTGGAGCCGTTTGGGTGAGTCCTGGAAGGCAGGTGCTGGGCCAGGTTCCCCACTTCCAGTTTGTCTGTTGTTTGGCAGGGAAAAGAGGAGAGGAGAGCGATAAGGTATCCAGCCCACGTACCCCGTGGGGCTCGGTGTGCCCGCTCATTCACCCTTCCGCCGCAGTGCTGCCACAGCAGGGGTCCCCAGTGCCATGCGGAGCCCGACCGCATGCAGAACGGGGCGGGGGGCTCGTGGTTTTGCTGTGGTGCCCCAGGAACCCTGCAGATCCCTGTGGAGGAGAAGGCTTGTAGCAAAAGAAGAGATTCCTGGAGGCACGGTTTGTCTGCTTCCCTGCTTTGCTCCGTCCTGGGGAGCACCATGCGCCGCAGCCTTGAGCATCGGGCTGTCCCCAGGGCCCCCACAGCAGCCAGGAGTTCCCTGCCAGCAGCACAGTGCTTCCTCTGTGGGCTGGGCAAGGTCCCTGAGGGCAGAAGCCCCGTGCCACCTCTCGGGCTCCTCAGGACCTGAGGATCCATCCTGCACAGTGGCATGGGTGGAGGCTGCACCTGCCGGGCACTGTCGCAGCCACGCATGTCTTGCGGGAAAGTATGTGCGCTGTGGAGCCACCGCCAGGGTTGGGGTGCCTCTTCGGGTCAGCCTGTCCGTGCATCAGCAGGGGCTCGAGACCCTCTCGCATGGGTGCCCTGCAGCTTCCTGGGGTCAGGCTGGGTGCTCCCCTGGCTGTCCCCCAGAATGGGGAGGCTCACTCCGGAGCACGCCCCTGGGTTGAGCCATTGCAGGACAAAAGGGGGAACCTGGGCCGTGTGGGGCACTGGGGCCACCCGCCAGCTGCTGAGCCTTCTCCAAGCAGAGTCACTTCTTCTGGCAGACCACCGGTCCATTGACGTCTTCAACACCCGGGTTCTTGGGAACGGCAACCTCATGATCTCCGACGTGAAGGTGCTGCACTCCGGAGTCTACATCTGCCGCGCCACGATCCCCGGCACACGCAACTTTACCACGGCAATGGCGACTCTGGTGGTGCTCGGTGAGCGACCGCAGAAGCCACGAGGCCTGGCTCCCCGGGAAGACGCCCGGGCAGTGCAGCAGTGGGCTGGCTCCTCTGGGTGCCCGTCAGGCTCCGGCCCCTCCTCATTTTGGCTTTGGTTTTGAAGATTGCTCGAGTGCTTTATTTCACGTGGGGGGGGGCCACAGGGTGCGACAAGGCAGGGTCCCCTCCAGCATTCAGGAGAGGCTTCGTGTTGGCTTCAGCTTTCCTTCTTGGGCAAGCTCCTTTTCTGACGGGCTCGCTGGGCTGCCTCCAGAAACGACGATCCCTTCCTGTATGTATTTCATTTACATTTCAAGCCTGCCCCAGCTCCAATGCTCCAGGCCGGTGGTGACAGCATGAAATGGACATGAAATGGTCATTGTAATCTCAGTGCAAATGTGTGTCCTTCAGGACGCCTCTCCAAGCAACCGGCCTGGCCGGGTCTTGCGCTGTTTCCCCTTCGCCTCGCCCCCTTTCCCAGCCGTCTCCAGAGCAGGCGGGACGCCCTGTACCCAGGGCTGGCCTGCGGAAATGCCATTTCGTCTTCCTTGCTGATCTTAAATACTGCTGTTCCATCAAGGTATTCAGGACATTTTACGGGCTAAAATAATGATGGGCTAAAAAAGGGGAAAGGGGGGGGAAGCAGACAATCAGCAAACTCCCCCCCCCCCACTCTTGCTCCCACTGCTGCAGCCCCGCCTGCGTTTGTGGAGTGGCCCGAAAGCCTGACGAGGCCCCGAGCCGGCACGGCCCGCTTTGCCTGCCAGGCCGAAGGCATCCCACCTCCCAAGATGTCCTGGCTGAAGAACGGGAGGAAGATCCATTCCAACGGCAGAATCAAGATGTACAACAGGTGAGGAGTGTGCCGTGTTGGGCCGGCTGCGCTCTGGGAGCAGCGCTGGCCCCGCGGGGTGGCCCCAAAGGGCCCTTTGCCTGACTCTTGGGAAGAACTGATGCAAGCGGGACCCCCGTGGCCAGCCCTGCCCTCCCTAGGAAGGGGCACGCTGGGCACGGGTGACGGTGGCCCTGGCCCCAGCAGCCCCCGAGGGAGCCCCAGAGCGCCCCAGAACGGTGAGCCTGCCCCGGCTGAGGAGCGCGGCCCAGCCCAAGCCAGCCTCGGCCCTGCCCAGGCTCGCTTGCCGGCTGCCCGCCTGTCTGCCGAGCTGGCACCTGGGCGAGTTCTGCCTGCCTAACACCCCCCGGCCTCCCTCTCCGCCTAGCAAACTGGTGATCAACCAGATCATCCCCGAGGACGACGCCATCTACCAGTGCATGGCCGAGAACAGCCAGGGCTCCATCCTGTCCAGGGCACGGCTGACGGTCGTTCTGTCCGAGGACCGGCCCAGCGCCCCCTGCAACGTCCACGCAGAGACCATGTCGAGCTCGGCCATCCTCTTGGCCTGGGAGAGACCCCTCTATAATTCGGACAAAGTGATTGCTTATTCGGTGCACTACATGAAGGCGGAAGGTCAGTGGCACCCGGCCCGTGATGGCACGCCTGGGTTGCTTCGGGTTCTCTCTGCGGGAGCCCTTCTTGTCCCCCTGGCACCGTGTGAGGGGGATGCTTCTGCATTTTGCAGCGTGTGCGCTCTGGAGGCCAGCCTTGAGCTCCGAAGCCGGCCGTGGGGCAGGAAAGGGAGGGCTGGGAGCTCTGGAGTGCAGAATGTCCTGGGTGCAGAACAGCCCCAGAGGGCGCTCCCACTCTGCCAGCCCCTGGGTGGGATTCCTTCTCACCAGCAGCACCAGGCCAGTGTGTAAATGTGAGGTCCCTGGGATGGGCCTTGAGTTTGCTCGGGGTGGTTGAACCGGTATGAGGGGCGCCTTGCTGGGCCAGAACGTCCAGCCGCGACCGCATCGGGACAGGCCACCATCCTGGGTGCATGTGCGCCTGTCAGGCTCGGCTGCCTCCGTGTGCAGCGCATGGGCTGCTCTCAGGGTGACCCGGCTGTGGCTGCCGCCTCCTGGAGCTCTGTTGGCCTCCCAGCCTGGCCCAAGGGCTCGTTTTACCCTTCCAACCTGCCCAGACTGGGTTTGAGCCCAGGGCTGCGGCAAAGTGCTGACGGAGCCCTTGAGCAGCGGGTCCGGAGAGGCACGGGCTCAGGGTGTTCCAGCCGGCCCTGATCCGCGAATGGAGGCACTCTTTGACGGCACAGAGGTCCGCTGGAAGCATCCGCGTTGGAGCACTTGCGCATGCTGATAAACACACCAGTGACTTAGCTGCTGCGCAGGTTAAAAGCAAGGTGCCCCAAGCTGTTTCCTGCGGGCTGTTTGGCTTCTTTGTGGTGCAGGATGAACCTCCCTGCTTTAGTTCGCCTCTCCTGAGGCCCCTGGGGGGGGGGAGCGCCTCCTGTGTGGGGGCCGCTGTCCTCGTGATGGCACCAAGCAGTGCAAACAGGCTTTAGGCAGGTCTGCAAGCTGCTGATCCTGGGCCTGAGTCGCCATCCCTGGGAAGCCGCTGGCCACTGAGGGGACCTGGGTGCCAACCCCCCCCCCCCCCCGCTTCAAGGCTGCTGCTCTTCTTTTTGTATTTCTAATCACAGGCTTCATGGGGGAGAGTGAGCAGCTTCCACTTCCTGTTGACAAAGCCCCGGGCTGTTCACTCTCCCAGATATGCCTCCATTCACAGGGAACAATCGCAGAGGTGCTGAACTGCCCTCCGAGATCAGATTAGACTCTCTCCCACCTTGCAGAAAAGTTAGCTCTGAATGGGACCGGGCAGGCAGGGAGGCATGGTGCGGCTGGAGAGAGAGAAAGCAGGTGTCCGTGGAGACGGAGGCAGGCGGAATATTTGGCATTCAAATTGGAAGTAGGGAAGATGCGCAGGGTGGTGGCAGGAAGGAAGAACGGGCGGGGGGGGGCTGGGTGGTTATTCCTTGCTGGGGGTTAAAAAAGGGGGCAAAGGGGGGCCGGGGGGGGGGGGGGCGGCCTGCGCCTCCTCTCTCCTCTTCTGGCTCTTTCATGAGGGGCTCCCCATGGGGTCTCGCAGCCGTTCAAGGCGAGAACAAGCCCTCGCAGTGTGAGGCTCGGGTTCCTGGGCTGCAGGTCAGAAATCGCACTGTGCCGCCCTAATTAACAGGCCATTAATTGGGGTGTTGTGATGCTCATAATCTCGCCTAATTAAAACACCATCAGCGCCGGGCTGTGGGAAAACCACAGCGGTGGAATTCTGGCCATTCAGGCGGTGGAGCAGGGGAAGGGGCCGAGTCACTTGAGCGGAGGAGTGGGCTGCCTCCTGCATTTTGTTTGCCACAAAGCCAGCGAGCAGCTGGCCCCGAGCGGACAGCACCTGGAGGGAGGGGGCCTTCAGGCTGCAGAGCAGGGCGCAGGCTCCTCGCTGGGTGAGGGGGGAGAAAGGGCACCCGGCCTCTGCACCCCTGGGCAGTGCCCCACGGCAAGGGGCAGAGGGCTGGCCCAGTCCACTCCGGAGTCTGGGTCAGACCAAGCAAGCACAGCCCTGTTGCAAGCAAAAGTGACTCCCTTTGGGCTCAGAGGGGACCTGCCCCTGGAGAACCCTGCTCGGGCCGGCCTGTGCTCTGGAGCAGCCGAACCCCATAATATGCAGCCGAGCGCAGTTTGGTAGCGCAAACCTGCTTCCGCCCCAGGCAGCAGAAGCATCCTGGTCCCAGTCGCGGCCCCTCTTCGTGGGAGTCCCAGGGATCTCAGTGGTGCTGCTACCAAGAGGGTGCTCAGCACTGCAGCTGTCCTGCACAGAGGTTTCGCTTGGAGAGGAAGACCCCGAGGAGGCCCAACGATGGCCCTCAACTATCCGGAGGCCCGTCTTGCAAAAGGCGATGGAGAGGACTAGCCCTCTGTTGCTCCCGAAGGTCAAGCCAGAACCAGCCGGTAGAAATCACAGGGAAGCCAATCTCGGCTAAATAGTAGGAGAAATGTCCTAACAACACCGACTGTCCAGGAGTGGATCTCCCTCTCTCAGCCGGCAGAGAAGACCGGACAGCCGGCTGAGGTTCATGTAAACCGCAGCAGGTTGTGGCACATGCCGGAAGCCATTCCCAATATTTTATTTATTTATCATCTTTATACCCTGCTTTTTCTTATGACACACTCAAGCTGTTTATATCAGTCTCCTCCTCCGCTTACTCGTATCCCCACAACAACAGCCCTGTGAGGTAGGTTGGGCTGAAAGTTTGTGACTGGCCCAAAGACACCCAGTTCGCTCCATGGCCGAGTGGGGACTAGAACCCAGATCGCCTGAGTCCCAGCCTTGCGCCCTCAACCACTCTCGAATTTCTCACGCTTCAGCCACTACTGTGGCCTGTTGTGTCATCTGGTCCTGGCAGGGGTGGGTTCTGCAAGGGTTAAACACCTCCTGCATAACCCCCAAACTGGCTTTGGGTTGGCAAGGCTTATTTATCCCTTGCACAATCCCTCTCCGCTGGGTTCAGACAAGACATTGAGCTGCAGGTTCAGCCTGAATCGCCAGGATGGTGCCTGTGGGCATCGGGGCTCCTTGGGAAGCCATGGAGTGCCCTTCCCTCAGATGCTCAGGCAGAGGCCGGAGGCCCTCTGGCAGGGAGGACGGGGCAGGTCCAGCGGGGATCCCCCGCTGTTCCTCCCCACTCTGTGCGTGTTTAAAGGGGATTTATGCACGCGTGGCTTGTTCCCAGATGAGAGCTCACCGGAGAACGGCCGCTTCCCTCGCACGCATTGCTCTGGAGAGGGCCAGCCCCCCATTTCTGCACATCTGTGTGTGCTTTAGGTCTCAATAATGAGGAATACCAGGTGGTCATTGGCAACGACACGACGCACTATACCATCGATGACCTGGAGCCGGCCAGCAGCTACACGTTCTACATCGTGGCCTACATGCCCATGGGGGCCAGCCAGATGTCTGACCACGTGACGCAGCACACCCTGGAAGACGGTAAGTGCCCCCCCAGGCAGAGCTTGCGACCTGCGGGGAGGCAGTGCGTGCCCGTGGCGTCAGCTCTGCTGCCGGGGTGCCCAGCCTCCCGCAGATGCCGCTCAGCCGCCTAAATGCTGGAGAGGGCCGAGACGGGGGCGCTAGATCCCGGCTGTGGCCGTGGCTCATCTGCTGTTGCCAGGTTCCCCGCTAGAATTCGGTGACCGCAGCACACCGCCGCTGCCACTGTCTTTGTTTCCAGTCCGAGCCAGCTCCCCCAGCCGGGCAGGTGCCAGCTCTGCTGGACTGCAGCTCCCAGCATCCCCTGGCCAGCTGCGCTCAGGCCCCAGACTGGGGAAAGTGGTCCAGAATGGCTTGGCGCCTACTGATTCCACGGCCTCTGCCCCCAAGCAAGCCAGCTCAGCCAGGGGGGCGGTGTGTGGCTCCGCTCGTGGTCTCGGCCCAGCGTCGGAGCGGGCAGGGGGCCCACTCGCCGTGCAGCCAGTAAGGCAGGGATCTCCCCTGGGAACCCCAGGCCGCCGCCTCTGCTCCAACGCCCTTTTACATTTCCTTTCATTCCTGATGCTGCGTTGCGTCTGCAGTTTTCCCTCTGCGCTGCGGTTTTATCTTAAGCTGTTTGTTCTTACTCTGCCTGTTGGTTCTCACATGTAGTTTGCAGGGGCTCTTCCCCGGGGGCGCAGGGGCTGCCACCTGGGAAGTGGCCCAGTGGAGCGGATGCCCGAGGCTGTGGGGCTCGTGCAGGGCTGCTTCCCATCTCGGGCTGGGTGTGTCCCTGCAGGACAGGTGCCATGTGCATTTTCCACTCAAGCATCCGCACATATTGGGCCCACGCACGTGTGTCCTGAGCTGAGGTAGGCGGGGGCCGTGCAGGGAAACCAGCAGGAGCGCTGTGCCCCTCGCAGATAGGTCAGAAGGCCTTCCCTGCAGGGAGCCTCTGCTCAAAAGCAGGAGACCCTGCTGAGCAGCAGCACGAGCGCTCCTTAGCCCTCAACACACTTGCAGTGAGCGGGGCTGGCTGCCAGCCAAACCGGCCCGATGCTGGGAATCCTCTTGTGCCCATAAAGGGAATTTTGTGGGCAGAGCAGAGCAGAAATGGCTTTGGGGTTCTCTGCTCTTGTAATCGGGCACCTGTCTCAATGTTTCCTTCTCAGTCCCCCTGAGGGCTCCCGAAATCAGTCTGACAAGCCGAAGCCCCACAGATATCCTGATCTCGTGGCTGCCCATTCCAGCCAAGTACCGACGAGGGCAGGTGGTCTCCTTCCGCCTGTCCTATCGCCTCAGCACCGAGAGCACCGTTCAAGTCCTGGAGCTCCCGGGCACGACGTACGAGCACCTTCTGAGGGGCCTGAAAGCTGACAGCGTCTATTTAGTCCGCATTTCCGCAGCAACCCGGATTGGCTGGGGGGAGGCCTCTCTGTGGACGTCCCACCGCACGCCGAAAGCCACCAGTATCAAAGGTGCACCAGCTTTTTTGCTTAAACGTTTACTGCTTTACCAAATTAGTCACAATGTAAATCAATCATTCTGCAATGAATACGTCATGTATATTGGGTTAAATGCCTCGAAAGCCATCTGGCCAGAAAGTTGCGAATTAACAGCCGCTTTTGCCTAAACTGAGGGTGCTTCCGGAGGGGCAGCTGTCAGTCAAAATGCTTGGTCCCTTCTTTCCTGCTTAACCGCACTTTTCTGGGAGAAAAGGTGGGAGAGGCAAGGAGGGAAAAGCAGGAGGGTTACGGATGAAAGACTACATGGGCTGGCACCGCTGCACACCCTGCGGGTGGGGAAGGCAACGGCGAGCTGAACGACGCGTCCGGATCGACCTCCCTTTCCCCCACCGTGCCTTCTTGGACGCGTTGAGGCTGCAGTGCGCTTGCTCAGAAGGCCAGTGCTGCGCATGCCGGGGCTGCAGCCACTTCGATGCCATCCGAGTCAAGCTGGCCTGCCCCGAATTCAGCATCACCCCTAGCAGGTTGCCGGTCAGGGTTTGGCACTTGTGCTCTGCTTCGAAGCCCCCTGGCTGCTTTGGGCATCCTGACCACGGTGCAGGCCTCCGGCCATTTCCTGCCCCGGCTCCCTTCCACCCCCAGATACAGGGAATTGCAGTTTGCTGACCTACTCGGAGCTCGCTCGCCCTCTCTCTCTCTGAGATCCGTGACCCACAGAATCGCTGCTCCCAGGACCCTATACAAAACATGAAAGGGCTCTCCTGACGGACCAGAATCAACCAGGTCGCCAGAGGATGCCTTTTCCCAGCAGTCCCTCTTAGTCGGAGTGGTTCTTCTTGTTGTGAGCTGCATTGCCCCACACTGTAATTCCTCCCCCACTGCACTCAACAGATCCCCCCCCCCCATCTAAGCTGCATCCTGGTCTGGAAATGTTGGCTTATTGACCTTTGGCTCAGTTGATCCAAGAACTCTTGCAGCTGGGAGGCATGGAAATGAAATCGTCATTCTGGGATGCATGCGGTGCCCGGGGCATTGGCAGGGGCGGGAGGCTGCCTCTCGGGGAAGAGCACTCCCTCCTCATGCGCAGCACCTCCAGTCCAGCCCCAGCAGCAGCAGGGTTGGAGCAGCCCTTCTCCAAGACCTGGAGAGCTGTGGCCGGGCTGCACAGACAGGCCATTCCCAAGGGAGGGACCATCTCTCTGGCTTGGCCTGGGCAGCGCCTTTCGTGGGTGAAAAACGCTGCTTCTGTCGCCCGTGGGAACAACGAGCCCTTTCTTTTCCTAGCACCCAAGTCTCCCGAGCTGCATTTGGAGCCGGTCAACTGCACGGCCATCACGGTGCGGTGGCAGCAAGACACGGAGGACACGGCCGCTGTGCAGGGCTACAAGCTGCACTACAGAGAAGAAGGCCAGCAAGAGAATGGGCCGATCCTGCTGGAGGCCAGCGACTTGACGCACACCATCGGCGGCTTGGGTGAGTCTGCACGCAGCTGCGCTCGGCTCGGCTGCCTTCCCAGAGGGCGGGGGAAAGCCAGAACGGGGGGTGCAAGGAGGCTTCGGTAGACAGAGCTCTTCCTGAGGTTCTTGTCTGCCAGCTGTGCTTTAGATACCTGGGAAAGCTCCCATGCCTTGCTTCCTTCCAGATGGCTTGCCTGGATGCCCAGGTGTCTTTCCTTTGCCAATAGTTATAAGAGGGGTTTTGGGAGAGGCTTGGGAGGCCTTCTCCATTGGGTCCACCATCTGTGAGGCTTTCCAGCCAGAGACGCATCTGGTGGCAGGATGTGAGCCCTTGGACACAAAAGGGTCAGTGGCTCCGGAGAGGTGGGGCCTTCCTTCCCTCGAGGCCATTGATCCTCCGTCTGATTACGCCGTGCAGCTCGCGTTGCCCTGGCCGCCGTGCTTTGTCCTTCTCACCGCCGCTTTGGCCTGGCCCGTGAGCACCGCTGTGGGGACGGGGCAGAGAGCATCTGCAAAGCAAGCGGTGGCAGTTCCAGAAGCTGGGATCCCTCAGGAGCCAGCCTTGGGCTTCGACCTTTCAGGGACAAATGTTGCCCCCACAGTTGTGTGCCAGGGATCAGCTCAGCGCACTGATGCCTCGGCCTCGCCTGGCCAGACCGCCGCTGGTCTTCGCTGCCGACTGCGTGGCCATGTTGCCACCCGAGGGAGGGGCCTTGCGTGGGTGCCGGGGCCCCTCTCCCCCTCGGAGGAGGAAGCCCGTCCAAGGCTTCACGGGGGCCTGTCCCTGAGCTGTGGAAGACGCACAGGGCCGCAAAGGATTCGGTGAGGTCCTTGTCAGGTTGCGCTTCCCGGCTCTTTCTCCAAGTTCGCCTGGGCGGAGAGGCGCAGCAGGGCTGCGGGAGGACGTGCGTTCTCCACCAGGGCCCCTCGGTCGTGGGCTGCGCTCTCCAGAGGCTCTGCCTGGCACCTGGCTGAATGTGCTGCTTCTGCTTAGACGTCATAGCATTTCGCACATTTGTTTTGCTCTGCGAGAGTCTTGTTTTTCCAACTTCATTCCAATGGATTCTCGCTGCAAGGTTGTATTTATTTGATCTGACTAATTTTGATCTTACCGTCTTATTTCTTATTTTCTCCTATTGTAATTATGATTTTAATTTCTTTTTAGCTTGTGCGTTGGCCAGATAACTTTTTTTACTGGGCAATGATAAATTGGGTAAATAAGGAAACTTGCAGAGGGGCAGCCATGTTGGGCTTCAGCAAATACAGAAAGGGAACCTCTTGGCACCTCAGAAAGTCTTTTGCGGCAGACGCGGCAGATTCCTGGTTTGTTGCCTTCAGTTGGCAAGGATACACCACGCGTGTAGACCAGGGCTGGTCAGTTTGTCCACCCTGGGGAAGTTTTGGCCTGGAACGCCCATCGTCCCTGGCCAGAGCAGCCAGTGGTGAGGAAAGGGGGAGTTGCCGCCACCTAGTTGCCTGCTCCGGCAGGGTTCCCAGGGGCCCGTTGGCAGGGCCACCGGCTCGTGCTGCCTGAACCAAGGGCTCCGGAGCCTCCGGCGGCCGATGCAGCGGCTGACAGCACCACCAGGCCTCCTGCTCTGGCCGTGCTGCAGGAAAGGACGGGGGGCCGCAGTCCACCAGGCCCTGCTTCCCCTTGGGAGCAAGCAGCTGTGTATGAGGCCTCCGAGGGAGGTGAGGGCGGGGCTGAGGCTGGGGTCCTCCTGCAGCGCAGAGTGATCTAGGCCTGAGGCCTCCTCCAGGCTGCTGCATGCCCGTGCGTGGGACCGCAGGGACCGGAAGAGCCCGGCAGCCTCCTGCTCTTCTGCTGCCCCCACTCTTGGGGTCCCCTGGTGTGGTGAGGGTCCCACCACTCAGGCTTGGGTTTCTGCACAGGCTCCTTTGGGCATCGCCCAAGGAAGGGCACTGCCAGCGCACGGGCTGGTTCCCCTTTGCCCAGCCTCCTGGTTGCTGTGCCGTGTCCGTGTCAGGCGGTCTCCGTTGTCCATGGCTCACAAGCGCTTAGCTGCTGCAAGCAGCAGTGGCAGGGCTTTGGGGGATTGCTGCATCGCACTGAGCGCGTCTCTTTGCTGCAATGGGGAGGAGAGCCCGGCATCCCATAATGGTATATTGTACTTGTCATGATGGTAAACGTCCTTCTGTCTTGCAGTCCAGCATGCATCGCATTATTTGAAGTTCAGGGCATCGGCCTCTCCGGAGAGCATGATGCGGGTACGCAGGGATTTACATAGTCAGCTTAGAGAGCCATCTGGGCACCTGGCTGGGGCATGCTGGGAGTCGCAGGCCCTCTCCCTGCCTGAAGTGGTGCAGGGTTGCGCCTCAAACACCTGCCTGGCTGCTTTCCGGGGCGTGTCCCCCAGGACACTCTGCCTGGTGCATCCGCCAAGCTCTGGAGAAGGGCATGAGTAGGCGGGCCAGGTGCTCCCTCCACAGCAAAGCTGGCGCAGTGTTCTCTCCTGGCCCCCCGCATGCCCTGCTTCCCATTTGTAAACCGCTTGTCTGGGGACGAATTCTTGGCATTCCAGGCCAGAAGTAGATTTGGCCCACAGGACAAGGGATTGCCACTGCCTGGCTCCTCTCCTTCGCTGCTTCTGGAGGGTGGGGAGCAGAAGAGGCTTTTGCTGCTTCCCCCAAGATGCACCCCAGCGGCATTCCCTCACCCACGGAGGGGCAGCGGGGCAAAGTGTTGCCTGGGCTCCCAAATGGCTCCGATCCTGCTCCTCGCTTGCAGGGCAGAACTTCCAGGTGGATTGTAGGTAGCAGTTGATTGAAAGAGGGGTGCAGCCACCTGGATGGGCCTTCCAAACCGCCAAATAAATACTTGCTTCGATGTGCCATCTTCCTTTTGAGAGTGGAACTTGCCCAAAATCTGTTGCGAGAAATTGTGAGGTGTGTCAGAAAAGAGCAAGGCTGATTTCGGGTGCTGATGCTTTTCTTCGGTGCTCGGCCAAGATGCTCCAGAGCATGTCTGTCCACTCAGTCTTTGTGGACTGAGGAGCACAAGACTCGGCAAGAGAGAGGTTGTGGCAGGATTTGAGGTTGACAAGGGACAGGATCCAGACACCGGGCAGGGTGGTAGCTGCAGCCCCAAACTGGTGCATATGGAGCATGGAGAGGGAGGAATGCCTGGCCCACAAGCGTGGCTGATCCGGGGGTGGCCGACTTGTGCTGAACGTACCTTCTCAGGTAACAGCGCGGCTCAGGTCGAAGGATCCCGTTGCCTGGAATGCGCTAGCTTTTCAGCGGAGTGGGCCCATTCCAGGAGAATGCAGGGCAAAGCAGAAGAGGTGTTGATGGCACTCAGCCTTCCCTTCGTGGTGAAATAGTTGGCGTTGGGCTGCAGTTTGCAGGAGAGGAGCCTGGGCTCATGTGGATGTCTCCAGCAGCAAAATGGGCCAAGGCGTGTGCTTATGATCTGTTGGTGTGGAAATTGTGGCCAGCTGATGGGTGGGCTTGGGCCCTTGACTGCATGGCTGGAAGGAAACCTAAGCCCACCACGAGGCCTGCTGCATGCGGAGGTGCTGCTTGGAGGAGGCGCTGTGCCCCAGGCGGTTCTGAAGCGGAGCATTTTGCGCCCGGGGTTTGCGCGCGCCCCTTGGTAGGGAGCAGCTTGCAGTGCATTCAGCAGAACCTAATTCTGGGGAAATGTGTGCAGCCTTGCACTGGAAAATTGGTTGCTAAAATGATCACCTGCAAACTGGGGTTTTATCTTGAAAAGGACTCACTAAGTAGTAACTGTTTTCCCATCTGTGCTTTGTTTCTTGAATTCTTCCACTCTGTTTTATGTCTCTCTGTGAGGAGAGAAATAAATTTGTTGTCTTTTCTCCTTTTTTGCATTGTCACTGTAGATCAGTCGGCCCTTTGGAGTTGTGCTCCTTGATTTTTGAAAACAGAAAAAGGGCTTATTTCTGGGTATTTTAGTAGCGCAGCCCAATAAATTGGGAATTAAACTATGTTGCCCAGTGATAAGTCCCATCCTTTTCAGTACTGATTTGAAAAGCAGAGGCTTTGAAGACGGCTTAGGGGAAACTCCTGCTCAAGGAAATTAAATCAACATTGTCTATTAATCATACTGTGTGTCAGCCCCCAGACCTCTCTCCCAATTGTTCCCAGTGAATGCGAGGGACCATTAGTTGCGTGAGGTCTGTAAAGGTCCGACCAAGTCAAATGGGAAGATTTTTTTAAAGTCGCCATTAGCACATGAAAGAGACTTCAGAATGAAGAGAACATTTTGATAAAGGGTGTGCTTAAAAATTTGGTTGATAAAAATCACAATGAAAACTTCATGAAAAGTTCACAGATCTCAATTTGTCTGATTTCTGCTGCTTTCCAGCAACTGATGCTGTTCTCCTGAAGCACAAATGTCCCTGTGCAAATGAGATGAAGCAACGTTAGCTATTAATTAAATTAAGCTGAAGGCTCAGGACAAGAAGTAGAATCCCGTAGCCCGTCTCCTCATCTCCCTCCCGCAGAGCTGAGGCAGCTCGGCTTCCGTGTCCAAGAGTTCGGTCCTAGCGGCACCATCTGGGCGCACGGCACACGGCCCCCTCCAAGGAGCCTGCCCCACTCTGACGGAGCGAGCCTAGCAGAGGGAGGGGATTCCTTGGGCAGTGGCTACGGCAGGCCGTCAGTGCCGGGCTGCCTGGTGGGCCTGGCTGGGTCCCACAGCACCAGCCGCAGGCCCAAGAAGGAGCGCCGGGGTGCTCCCCTGAGCTCTGCTCTCGGGGGCAGCGGGCTCCAGAAGCATTCGGGTGAAGTGCGGGGTAATGAAACAGCGAGCATGCAAGAGAGCAAGCCAGGTGCCTCTGCGTGGTGCTGGTCAAGTGTCCGCCGTGGGGCGGAGGGCCTGTGGCCTGAGGCTCCCACCGAACAGTCCAGCGGAGGCCCCGCCTGGCTGGCTGAGAGTGACTTCAGTCACCTCAGCACAGGCCAGATTCCTGGAAAGAACCGCAGGAGGGGAGCAAACAGGCTTTGGGAAAGTGAAAGCACGGGAGTAGCCACCCGCGTTCGCTGGAGGTCGGCGTTTGCACCGGGACAGGGCTGAGGACTTTGGACTTGGGTCCAGCAGTGGCCCCGGAGAGTGGCCGTTCTCCCCTGCGCCGGCGTCTGGGACATGGGCACACTGCTGGGAGAGTAGTGCTCCTGGGGGGGCCGCCTCGTTAGGCTCCATAGCAACCCCCGTCCTCTCTGCTCTTGTCCTGTTGCCACAAATTGCTTTACCCCTAATAGGTTAAGCATCTCTCCCTGGAGCAGGAAGGCCGGACCGCCACGGGCTGCACAAGCTGCCCGCCTCACGGCCAGAGAGGCTCCAGCCCACAGATGGTTTTGCAATGAGCACTTCCACCTCGCCATAGCCCAAGAAATGATCGATGGTGTTTTCATTTTGCTGCTCCAAAGGGTCAAAGTGCCATCCAGGACCCATGACAGCCCAACAGAGAAATGTTAGTTCTGAAAGGAAATTTATTTCGTAGCTCGAGGGGAAGTTCTGGGTGCCCTGAATGGATTCCCTCTGTCAGTGTGTAAAAATGTATTGTTTGCGAGATAATGCCTGTATGTCAGCGCAGTCAGTATGAGGGCGACTGTAGCAGCCGCTTAAACAGATGCTAAACCAGTTTTTGTAGCACCTTCACATAGTTGTTCTCAAGAAACCTTTGGGAGAGAAAGGCACTCGTGAATTATTTTTCTCTGCAAAGGCCAAGGGAGTGAAACTGCGTCTGAAAATCACACGTTCTCTGCTTTTATTTGGCTAACCCAGGGGAGCACCTGGATCTGCTTCTTCCGAGCTCTTCTCCGGAGGAGGCCTCAGGCAGGAACCTTGGCTCACAGCGCCGCAGAGCATCCTCTCGGAGCACAATTGCGGCGCAGGGGCCCTGGAGGCAGCGCAGCAACTACAGCTTGGGCCGGTCAGTGCAGGCATCTCCGCAGACCGGTGGGCACACGGGGCTCGGCTGGCCAGCCTGCCCCCAGCCACGGGTCCCAGTTCCGGCCCGCTGGCGGATGGCGAATTCAGGCATCCGCCCACCAAGCCGTGGCTCGTTCCCTTGTGGAGGGTGGTGTTGGGGCTCAGGGGACCAAAGAAGGGCCGCTGTGCCTTGCTTCTTGCCTCCCGCCCTGCAGTTCACCAATCCCCTCAGCTTAGAACCACACCAAATGCCCACCCCGCCCTGCCCCCGGGGGAGGTCCTTGCCCCCTGTGAAAGCGGGATGGCTTTTGGGGGCTGAGGGGGCACTTCCCATCACTTCTGAGAGTGCCCCCTCCTTCTGCCACAAATGCTTTGCCAGGCCTCAGCTGGCAAAAGCTGCCCACACACACTGGCCATGGAGAACCTGGCGGGCCATTCTGCAGCAGGTGGGGCCCTGCCAGAAGCTTCCGGTACCCCAGCCTCCAAAACAGAAGCTCCTTTCCCATCAGACCACTCCAGCTGATGCACTTACAAAAATGTGCAAATTCGCATTATTTGCACATTTATTTCCCACTCCCCTTGCAAGCTCCAGGAACGCTCTGCCCCTCGTTTGGTCAACGTGGCAGCGTGGGAGCCCGCTGGACAGCCCACCGTCGCCGGGTGGGTTCCACGCCGGGGGGGGCGTGAGCCTGGGGCTCCCTGGTGGGGGCCAGCACACTCCTCAGCCCCACTGGCACGCTCTTCTCGCAGCCACCAACGCCGCTGTGCTCTTAGGCTCGTGTGGCTTTTATGTACATCATGTCCCATGTTTCAGCTCTGGCGTCACAGTGCCCTCAGTGGCCCCAGAGCACCCCAGCTCCTCCCCAGAAGATGCAGCGCATTCTCCTTCGCAGCCCCCCTTGAGCCCGGGATGGCCCCTCCACCCTCCCTTTCCAGCCGCTGCGGCTGGATGCGGACAGTGTGAGAGACGCTGTTTTTACTGCCGCCGCTCGGGGGGAGGTGGTGTTTGTCCGGAGGCCCCTTCAAGGGGGCAGAACAAAGCCACAGAAAGGTTGGCGTCTTTTTAGATTTTGATAGATAAGTGGGAGGGCAACCAAGTCAGGCTCCTCCATCTGGTTTCTAGCAAACCTAAACAGTCCGAAGTGCAGGATTTTCCCTTTCACTGGGTTTGTGGAAGAAAGCCCCGATGGTAGCTGCTCCCAGGCCCAAAGCCCGGGAGGGCGAGGAGCTTCCCTGGCTTTTCGCAGAGCGCTGCTTAGTGGAGGTGTTAAGGGGCCTCATGCTCCTCTGCTAACCCCCAGAAACAGCCTTTCTCCTTGGAAAGCAGGAACTGCCCCGAGAGCTCCTCAGCCACTGCAGCAGTCGCAGGCCGTCGCCGGGCTTCCAGCCCACCGGCGACCCCTGAGCCCGTGTGGACGCGATGCCCAGCGGCTGCGGCTTGGCCGGGATCAGCGGAATCCGGCTGTGAGGGTGGCTGCAGCGCCCAGCCCACGA
Organism: Varanus komodoensis; assembly: GCF_004798865.1. NCBI lineage: Eukaryota > Metazoa > Chordata > Lepidosauria > Squamata > Varanidae > Varanus > Varanus komodoensis. The sequence continues at coordinate 3,950,846 of NW_025335817.1, forward strand.
GGATGCGCCCCTGCGCCACCCGGGGCTGCCCGCTCTTCTTCTCTCCCTGTGCTCAAAGCCTATTTGCTTATTCTCGTAATCGGTTTCTGGTGTATTTACATTTCTGCACTTCAGACGTGCATTTCTAAGGGTCGGGTTTCTCTCTGCCGGGCTGTTCCCACCCTTCCCCCTGCTGGCTCCCCAGACCCCTCTCTGTTGCTCGGAGCAGGCTTTGGTGAGTCCCAGGTCCCGTGTCAAAGGCCACGACCCTGATGTCAGAGCAGCCCTTGCTGCTGGCCCCTTCTTGAATGATTATCTGGAGTTTATTGTGCCGAGGGACGGGGAGGGGGCAGCTCAGTCACCCTGGCAGGGCTTTCCAGCCGGACTCCGGCTCAACAAAGGAACAGGGAGTTTCACGGAAGCACAAAAGACTACATTAAAGTTGGGCATTTGGCTGGAGAGCCGGGTGTGCCTTGGAAATCCTCGCGGGCTGCCCGTGATTCTTCCTCCCCTTACAGGGCAGCCCCGCAAGAGCCCTGGCCCGCTCGCTCGGAACATGGCTTGAGGGGGATATTTATCAGGCAGCTTTGTGCGCGAGCCGGCGAACGGCTGCCATGGCGCTCTGCCTTCAGCTAGGGCTGTGTGTGTGTGGAAAGTTCTTTGCTGCCAGACCTGTGATGCTCAGAAACGGGTCCTGCCCAGTGGCCCAGGCGCTGCAGAAAGTGCAAAGAGTCCAGCTGAGCGGCTGCAGCGTCCCCTGCTGCGCTCGTTGCCCCCTCCCCTTTACTTCCAAACCTTTATCAGCCATGAATGAGGCTGTGCGGCTGAGGGGGAGGGGGCTGAATTCCCTGCTCCAAAAGAAGAGAAGAGCCACTCACGGTCCTGACCTCGGATTCCTGCTTAATTTTAACTAGCCCTGACCTGTTGGCTCCGTTCTGCCTTCTTCGGAGGCTCACAAACACGTAGCAGCTGAAAGAAACAATGCCAGGACTTTCAGGGAATCGCACTTTGCTGACCTCCGCTGGGAAATCTGTAAACAGACGCCTTTCTGTGAGGCTCGGGCCAGGAAGCCCCCAAACGGGCGAGGGCCCTCTGTGCAGGGGAGCCATCCGAGCGGCTCTTCGGGCCCGTTTTGCTTTCTGGCAAAATGGATTCTGAACTTTGCTTTGAAAATTGAGGCAACTGGGGAGCTTGTGGATGGCTTCTGTGGAACATGGCCTTAAAGTGTGGCTGCAGCAAAGCTGCCTTGGCTAAAAAGCAGGAAGGGCAAGTGGAATAATTCCTGCAACTAATTCTTGGGCAGTACTGGAAACTTCATGGGGACCCAGGTTATTTGGGAAAGATGTGTGGCATTGTTAAAGAGCACGTGGAATTCCTTCTGCCCTGTTATAGGTAGCTGGACAAATTTAAGGTGGGCGTCTTGTTTTTCTAACAGAGCCTTTAATTCTTCTGTTATAGGCAGACATCCAACAGGGGCACTTTCTCCAGCTCTGCAGTGGTGGAGAAAGCTGCATTGGTTGAGTTTCTGCCTATCATAGCATTCTTAATACGTGTTGATGTCTTAATGCCCGAGGAGGCCGTGCTAGCAGGCTGAAGGGTGCCTGTCGCCCGGCCCTTCGTAGCAGCCTGGCAGAAGTGTCCACGTTCTGCACAGCACTTGGACGCCTCCAGGCAGACAGTCCTCGCATCCGCCGTTCCTTGTCCTTCTGGTATTTTCCTTGCCTAGACAGTCCCTTCCATCCAGAAATTGTGCCCCAGGGGTCCAAGATGTGCTGCTCTGGGCCCCAGCATCCCGCCAGGTGTGGCCCAGGTGCTCGGCCTCGGCTCTGCCTGCTGCTGAGATTTGGAGGACGGTCCAGGAGCTTCTGCAGCATGTCCCTCGCTCCTTGCAACTTTGCAAAGGAGAGGAAGGGTCACTGCAGGATGCCTTTTGCAGCGATCTGTGTGCTTTCTCATTCCATTGAGGTGACCAGCTAGAGAGCGGCTGGAGATATCCTAGGTGGGTGACCCTAAATTTAGACAAATAAAAAACATTTTTTAAGCGTCTGTCAAGGGGCAGAGCTTCCTCGGAGGAAGCTGGTGTGCTAGCGCCCCCTGGCGCCCTGCCCTGGAATGCTGCCTCCGGATGCCTGCGGATCAAAGGCCCCTTTGGAGCAGGGAGGCAGACAAAAGGACGGAGACCAGCAGTGTCGCTGCTGAGAGAGGAGGAGTCGGGTCCTGCCCCCTTGCTTGGGCCTCCTCCCCTCACGCCCAATTTCAAAGGCCTCTTGCTGCAAAGATGTTTTGTTAAATGTGCAACACCAAAACTGCATGGACTGTGAGGAGAACCAACCTCAGTTCTCCTGTGCCTCTGGACTGCTTTTAATCCTAGCCCTGCTCCCTGCAAGCAATTTGCGGGGACAGATATGTTCCTCCCCCCTCCCTGCAAAGGGTTCAGGATGAGAGATTGTGGAACTAGTCCAGGGACATGGAGTAGCAGACTTTGTGCTTGAGCAGGATTTGGGCCCGGCCTCCCTGGGTGGGCAGGTGGACATGCATCCCACCAGCCAGACCAGGTGGAGCAAGGCTGTTTTCCAGCTAACCTCTCCAGATCACAAAACCAAGCCTTTGTACTATCTACCTACCTACCTACCTATTTAAAGTTTTTATAGGCCGTCCCCTTGCTACATAACCTCGGAGGGCAACCTAGCGGTTTGTGATTCAGATGGGAAACATTTCCCAGCATTCAGTGACCGCGGAAGCTGTCCACATGCACCCCTTCCAGCTGTTCTTTTGACTCTGTTTCATGACCCCAAGCGAGCCCAGAAGAGCGCAAGCGAATGCCACCGTTTCTTTTGTGGTGGGGCAGCATTCTCCGGTCGAAGCCAAGAAGCGCGTGTTTCTCATCCTCCGGCAGTTCTCAAAAATCAGTGAAGTGTTCTTCTCTTTGCAGACCCCCGAAGGAAGTACCATGTACGGCTCCTGGCCTACAACAGCATGGAAGAGGGCTACCAGGCCGATCAGACTGTCAGCACGCCCGGATGCGTCTGTGAGTGGCCAGCTCCTGTTCCTAAAACACTCTGCCCAGCGCCTTCTTAGGGGCACTGTGACAGCACGGGGGGGTGGGGGGGACTCGGTGATCACTGAGTCCCCCAAAGACCCCTTTATGAAGGAGCCCAAGGTGGCTATTGCGAAGTGAGGGGAAAAATACAGACTGCAATACACGGTGTAGCTTCAAGCTGGAGCGGTTGCCTTCTTATTTATTTTTCTGAACAATTTCTAGCAAAGATGACTGGCAGGGTCCTCCTGGCCTGCTGGCGCACAGCCGAACTACATGGTAGGCCAAGATAAGTGGCCGGAGCAGGGAGGGAGGAAGCAAACTCAGACACTGATTCCAGTCCGGTTACTTGCCATTTTACGTTTGGGATTGAACGGACTTGTTTGGGTCATTAAAACCCTTCAGTGGCTGGGATGGCAGTGCCCTGACGGGGACCCCACGTGCCCCGGAAGGGCTAGCCTACACATCCCGCTGGGCGGCTCCAGCCCCACTCCGAGGGCAGACCTGTGTTAGCCCTGACTGTGTCGCTGTCGTGTCTCCCGAACAGCTGTGCGCGACCGGCTGGTGCCGCCCCCTCCCCCGCCGCACCACCTCTCTGCCAAAGCCAACTCCTCGTCCGCCATCCAGCTGCACTGGGGGCGCCCGGCGTTCACCTCGGCACAGGTCGTCAACTACACGCTCCGATGCAACCCCGTCGGGCTGCAGAACGCTTCCCTGGTCCTCTACCTTCAGACGTACGTAGCATCCCTTCTGCCGGTCCTGGCTTCCTCTGTTCCCTGTCTGGACAAGCACCCCCCGCCCCCAAAACGGCCTGCGCCGCTTTTAGGGTGCACTCAGCGGGGTGTCTTGTTAGTGAGGCCTCTGGGCAGTCCTGAGGCCTGCTCCTGAGCGGCCTCGCCTCTTGGCCTGTTTGCATTCAGGTGTGCTTGTCCGGGTTTGTTGAAGGACCCAGGAAGAGCTTTGGTGCCGAATCAGGCCGAGGTCCCTCTAGCCCAGTGTTTGGGTCACATGGGGGCCAAACAGTTGCTGATGGGGAGTCTGCAGACAGGACAGGAATGCCCCCCCCCCCACCATCTTCCCCAGCGACTGGCGCATGCAGGGGTGCTACCCGATCTTGGAGGACATGGGGCCGTGGCGAGCCTTCCCCGCCGTGGATTTGCTCAGTCCCTCTGGAGGCCACCCAAGCCGGCAGCCGCCGCACAAGGAGGGGGCCCCACCAACTCACACGCAGGCCGCCCAGTCGCCTGCCGCTCCTCGCTTGCACTGACCTTGCTTGCGCAGATTCTGTCGCACCCCTGGCTTGGGGGTCAGGACGTTATGGGGACAGGCTGACAGCGCATTTTTTAGGCCAGCCTCGGATCTGTTTTTGAGGTCGGAAGCGCCAGACACGGCCCAGCTTGCCTGGAACCACGCACGTAGTCATGGCCGCTTTGCCCAGGTGCCTGCCAAGCTCGGGGCAGGGTGACCCCTCCCAGCATGCCCTCCCTGCCTCTGTGAAGGCCCCACTGGCAACCAGATCCAGCCATGGGCCTGGGGCCTCAGGGCCCTGGCCCTGCTTCTGGGGAAGCCGTGGAGCCCCTCCGGCCTGGGTGCTTGGGAGGAGGAGCTGGGAGGCCAGCGGTGCCGCTCTGGTGGTGGCCTCTGGTAGGCATGCCCTCTCTAACGACCCAGAAGGTGGCCCTGTCCTTCCCAGAGGGCCCAGTTTGGCGCATCAGTGGTCGCCCCCCTGCTTCACCCGTGGCCGCACCATCGCAGAAGAATGTAAGGGCCCCCTGCCTGGGGCGAGGGGAGAACCACGCCTGGCGCTCAGCTCTCCTTTGCCGGTTGCCTTCCAGATCGGAAACGCACATGCTGGTTCAGGGGCTGGAACCCAGCACCCAGTACGAGTTCGCCGTCCGGCTGCACGTGGACCAGCGCTCCAGCCCCTGGAGTCCGGTGGTGTATCACGCGACGCTTCCCGAAGGTGAGGATGGCGCAGCGGCAGCAGAGGGTGCCGTCGGGTCAGCTGCAGCGCACGGCGCGGGCAACGGGCGCCTCTGGATCGTGCCGACACTGCCTTCCCGCCACACGTGCCAGCAAAAGAACCGCCCCCAGCGGCCAGAGTTGTGGCCCCTCATTTGCCCATGATGGGTCCCCCATGCTGCAGAGCCTCTCGGCTGTCCGGTGCCCCAGCACCACATTGCTGGGGGACCAGCCCAGCTGCCGTTCGAGGCTTCAGAGCGATTCCGGGTTTTCTGAGCAAATGTTGGCATGGAGGGGGAAGTTCCAGCAGCACCGGGGCATCTGGGGAGACCGGGGCCGTTTTGCCTCCACCCTGATCATTGTAGAGGGCCTGGTGTTGGTGTGGGGGCCCGCAAGTGCGGTTGTGCCCCGGTAAAACCAGCTGGCTGTTCCCGCAGCACCCGCCGGCCCCCCACTGGGAGTGAAGGTGACCCTGATCGAGGAGGACACGGCCCTGGTGTCCTGGAAGCCGCCCGGGGGCCTCGGCACGCTCGTCTCCCGCTACACGATCCTCTACGCCTCCCGCAAGGCTTGGATCGCTGGCGAATGGCAAGTCCTGCACAGGGAAGGTGAGTGGGAGGCTTGGCAGGCCGCCTGCGGGAGGGGCGGGCTGCGAGAAGCCGCTTCCCGTGCTCCGGGTCCCTTGCAGTTGGCGCGAAACAGCTTCACCCCGAGGCTTGCCCCGGGACGGGCAGTGGCTGGCTGGGCGCTTGGCCCACCCAATGCTGTGCAGGGCGGCCTCCTCTCCCCGACCAGGAGAACAGAGGAGGCGGCATCGCCCCGGTCTGCACACTCACATGCCGCATCCAGGGCTCTGCCCTGCCAGCCCGGGCCAGCCTGCACGGGGGTGGGCGCTGAGGGAAGATGGGCTGGGAGCCGTGGAGCTGGGAAAGGGAGGCCAGCTCTGGGGCACGGAGGCAGTGGCTGGGGGCACGGCGTTGACCTGGAGGATGCTTAGGATGTTCGGGGGCTAGGAACAGTCTTCAGTGTTTTTCTCAGTGGGGAAACTCAGCCCAAGCAAGCTCCAGGCGGGGGCATAGCAGAAAGACCTATCCAGTCCAGTTCAGAGGTTTTGTACGCACAACACCCGCTCTGTTTAAAATGCATCCTTTTTGTCTGTGGTTCCTGACACAACACTTGCAAGGCCCCCTTGAGTGCAACTTAATGAAGCATGGCAGGGAGTGGGTGCTGCAGTGAGGGAGGCCGGGGCAAGCCAGGCAGCAGCCTCGGGCTCAGAGGAAGCCACCAGATTGACCGAATCTGGCAGCAAACTTTTCACTTTGCTCCTTTCCCGTAGGAACGATAACAATGGCATTGCTGGAGAACCTCACGGCGGGAAACGTCTACCTTGTTAAAATAGCGGCATCCAACGAAGTCGGGGAGGGCCCCTTCTCCACCGCCGTGGAACTGGCTGTCCTGCCGAAGGGAGCGTCAGCATCCAACCAGCGGCCCAAGCGGTTGGACGCTGCGGATGGCGACACAGGTGTGTATCCAGAGCTTGGACTGCCCTCCCAATCAGGTCCCGGGTGGAGGGGCGCTGTGGCAGGCCTTTCCGGGAGCATTCCCGGCACTGGGAGCTCGGATTTTGCAAGACCTCTTTTAAAATGCAAGTGCCGCAGCCTGGAGGACAGAGGGGGACGGGGCTGGCCTGAGCGCCTTGCATCATCAGGCTGATGGTGGCAGCCCGGCCTGGCCATCCTTTGTGCATGGACAGGCAGACTCAGCCACTCGGGCCGGGCGCTGTGCCCGAGTGGGTTTTTGCAGGCCGCTTTGCAGGCAGTGGAAGGCTTCTGGAGGCAGGAACTTCAGCCGCCGGAGTGCGGATTTAGGTTCGCAAGGCCTGATGTGGGGACTCCGTTCTCTCTCGTTCTCATCCAGCCAAAGCGTGGTCTGAGGGCCTGGGTGGGGGTTGCTGGGAGCCACACATGCGTGCCCCACAAACACAAGTCGCCCCCCTCCTGCTCCCGTCAGGTGCAGATCCCGGCTCTTCCCAGAGCTTGCCCGGACACCTGACGAAGGCCACCTTGAGAGAGACCCCCTCTGCCCCCATTCCAGCCCCTGGCACCCCTTCCCAGGGCCCCTCCTGCTGCTCATCCCATGAGTCTGAACCCGCCCAAGCTTGGAACGCCCTCCCAGACAGCCACCTCCACGTTCCTGGCAAATTGCCCCTTTCCAGGGAGGGAGGGAGGAGCCTTCCTCCCCAGCAGATTTCTCGCGCCTTCTCGGTGCTGGTTTTCGGGCTCGCTCGGATGAGCTCCATCTCCTCCCCGTGTGGCAAGGGCAGGGCCTTCCCAAGCTGGCTGCCCAGCCCGTCCGGGGGTTCCTCGCCGCGCTGCTCAGGTGCAGCACTTTGCGCGTTGGGCAGAAATGTCTGGGTGAGCCTGGTGGGAGCGGCCGGGAGAAGCTGCTCGGGGTTTTCTGGAAGGAGCGTTCTGGGAGGCTGCAGTGCTGGGAGTTGCCCCTCCTCGCTTCCTTGCAGGTTACTCCGGCTACTACCAGCTGGACCAGAAGTCCATGACGGGCATCGTTGCTGGCGTCTGCATCGCCCTGACCTGTATCCTGGTCTGCGTCCTCATCCTGATCCATCGCAGCAAAGCCAGGCAAGCCGGGGGCCCCTGGGGTGCTTCCGCCCCCACCACCAAAGTGCCCGAGAGAAGCAGGCCGGAGACTGTGGGGCCCAGAACCCTGCACCCCTCCTCCCAGGGAGCCCCTCGAGACAGCCACGTGCAGGAGGCCTGGGGGGTCCATGGGGGCGTGCAAGGCCACATGCTGCAGCAGGACATTGCCCATTCATGGCGGGGGGGGGTTGCCCACCAGCCACGCCTGCCCACGGCTGACCTCTCCTCTGGCTTCCCATTGCTCAGGAAAACGTCGGCCCCCAAAAGCAGCCAGCGGGGCTCCCTGCAGCTCTCCCGCCAGGGCAGCTCTTCCACCGGTGCCCGGGAGCCGGGCAAGAGCCTGGGGGACGTTGCGGAAAACGAGGAGTCCTTACTGCCAATGATAGGGAGCGCCGGCTTCCTGGATGCCAAGGTACCGAGGCCCGCTTCCTCCTTGTGCTTGTATTTCTTCGGGAGAAAATGGCGTCCCTCGGGGTGGCTTGCAACAATTCAAACCAAGCAATCTCACAGAAGGAATTATACATGGTGCAGAAGTGGACATGGGCTTGGAGGGTAGAAAGATTCCAAAATTTGGGGAAGGAGGACCAAAGGGATGCTCTGTGAAGGTCGGGGTGGTCGCAAGTCCGCAGCCAGATCACCACCGGCCCATCCAGTGCAGACGGGGCCGGCCCAAAGCTCACCCTGTGGCAGGCGAGGTGCCCCCGTGGTCTTGCAGGCACCCTGCGCTAATCCACATCGTCGCATCTTCTAACACTGCTCGTCGACAGCCTTGGCTGGGAAGGGTTTTCTGCACGGAGGGGACTTGTGTATCGTGAGAAGCCGTGCCACACGTGCACGGGGAGGTCGCCCTCCGATCCGCTGCAGGAAGTGGCCATGGAATAGGCCAGTCCAGCCTGCACCCACGTGCAGCGGGTTCTGAGAGGGTGCGCGATGCAGGCCTGGGAGCCTGCGCATGGGGCTGGGGGCTGAGCATGGAGAGGTGGAGAGCATGCCCAGCTGGAGAGCATGCCCTTGTTCGCCTGGGAGTTTTCTCCCTGGATCCACCCCTGGCAAGTCCCCTTCGATGGCTCCTTGTAAACATGTGCAACCCGTTCTGAGAGCAAGTGCTGAGAGAACAGTCTATAAAATAATTACATGGAGAAGGACTGTTTGCTTCCACCCCGTTCATCCGGCCCGTGGGTGGGGATTTGGGGGGGGCTGGCCCAGGGTTGGGCACTTCTTCCAACACAGTCCGGTGCCTGTGGACACAGGAGTGCGCTAGCACGGCTTGTTTGCGGGCAAGCGTGCGGAGGGGCGCGCCCGTCGGGCTGCGGGCTGCAGGCGGAACATGGAAACGGCTGGAGAGAGGGGTCACATGCCCCCACCGAGGCCTCTGCATTGATGCCGCCGCCTCCTGTTTCCCGGAGTGACGTGAGGTTCCTTTGCCTGCTATAGGGGGGCACTGACTTGGTCATCAACAGCTTTGGGCCAGTCGCAAAGAGCAGCTCGAAGAAGCGGTGGCTCTTCTTCCAAGATGTGAGGAAGGCAAAGGCGGAGGAGGTAAGAGGGGGCTGTGAAAGGCCTCCCAGGCTGCGGGGGTGGGGGGCTCCAGGCCAGGCCCCCAGCCTCCTCGCTGTCATTCGCAGGTGGACACGGCACCGGGTTCCTCTCCTGGCCGCTTGCACCAGGGCAGCCCCGCGGGGGGCCTTGCGCTGCTCAGGTCCAGGCTGCTGAGGGGCCTTGGCCAGAGGAGGCGGCTGGCTTGGCACTGCCAGCCCGGCCCCAGGGCTTCCCTTCGGGGCCTCCCGGAGGACGGTACCGTGAACGCCGCCCTTGTGCTTCCTCCAGGCCCAGAGGCGGCTCGCCCAAGCCGCGTGCTCACACCAGCTGGGCCACGCCGTTCCCGGCAGGGAGGACAGCTCCCCGGAGCCACAGCCGGACTTTGCGACACCGTACGGCGTCGTGGCTGACATGGAGCACTCTGCAAACAGCGAAGGGAGCCACGACACCGGCGACTCCGGGAGGTTTTCGCACGAGTCCAGCGAAGATCTGCATCACTCCGCAGACCTGGCCAAAGGCCCGGGGGCGCCCGATCCCGTGGGGTGCAGTGCCTTGTGCGTGGCCAGCAGGCACGCCATCCTGAGTGCTTCCAAAGAGCCCCCCGACCAAAGCACCCCTCCGCCCCCTCTCCAGCCTCCGCTGTCGGGACAGCACTGAGCTGCCAGCCTGGCCGTGCTCCTGTGCTGTCCTGGGGACAATGAACAGCAAGCCAAAGCATTCGGGAGGGACCTGGGAGGACCGCAAGTGACTCCAGGTTCTGCCTGTGTTTTCTTAATGTGTGAAACTCACTCGTCTGAATGTTTAGTGCTCAGCATGTGAAGGGAGAGCACAGATTTCTGAGCAGCGCAAAGAAAAGCTCTCTCTCTCTCTTTCTCTCTTTCTCTCTCTCTCTCTCTCTCTCTCTCTCTCTTGCTCTCCCTCTATCATTAGAGCAGAGGTGTTCCCTCTGCTTGGACGTCTACCTCAGTTTGCCAGATGGCGAACTCAGAACAATTGCATTACCTTGTTGCGACATGGAGAGTTGGCCTCGGCAATGTTACCAGTGAGAACTTCCTAGTGACCAATCCCCTGTATTTTGCTGCATACCTGAGGGAGAGTGGGAGAGCGTGAGTCCCCCAGGGCTGGTGCCGACAGGCTGCGAGGAGGAGGAGGAGGAGGAGGAGGAGGGTGCGGTACGGCGGCAGCCTCCCATCGGAGCAGGAGCGGAGGAGAGAGAGCTGGCAGAGTGGTCTGGACCAGCCTGGATGCAGCATGCGAGCCCCAGGCAGCCCACAGGCCTTGCTCAGAGGCCCCCGCCTCTGCAGGCGCTTCCAGGGCGCAGTCGCCTCGGGCCACCTGAGGTCGAGGCAGAGGCCCTGCCAGGGCCGGGGGCGGCCCCCCTGGCTCCCCAGCCCGCTCCTGCGGGGGCCTTGCGGGCCATGCTTCCACCAGTGCCTTCGTGGTTGACCTCGTTGGGAGACGCTGCGCCGGATCCGGCGTGGGAGCAGCCGTCGTTGCCTGGGTCAGGCAGAAGGGCGATGCTGAACGCAGGGCGCGTCCTCACGTCGCAGCAGCAGTGCCTTCAAGTGTACATGCGCGCGCACACACACACGTGCAAGTACGTCCGTCGGTGTGTGCTGCGAAATCACTGTTTTGCCTTACGCCTTTTTTAGTATTCATGAAGTTGCTTCAGAGTACAGAAAAATGCCTTAAACACGCTGCACATGGGGCGCCAGCGGGACTCGCATGCTCGGGGACTGCGAGGGCCCGCGTCTCCCGACCACGCCTGCGCACCAAAAAGCTCTCTCGCCTCCTGACAGCTCAGGGCGTGTGGCCACGTCTCTCCCTCCCTCCCCTCCCCTCCCGAAGTCGGTCGTGCCAGGCAGCTGGGCATTCCTGGTGGGATGGAGGAGCCGGGGACTTAGCTGGGCAGCCTCTAGGAAGAAGGCGGGCGCCTCTTGCCGCCTGCCTGCATCCGTGCAACTCCTGTTTTATACTACCTCCTTTTAAAGTAATTCTAGTATTATTGTTTTCCTGTACTCAGGGCGCAGTTTGTTAACTTTTGGAAGCTGTCTTGCAGCAATGCGAGGCAAACTGACAGGGTATCGTGTTTGTTTTGCTCTAAGTCGGAGAGCGTGTGTGTGTGCGTGTGCGTGAGGGAGTGTGAGTGAGGGGGGGCCATGTTCACCAAAGTTGTAAGCCTGCAGTAGACACCCCTTCCCCACCTGCTCCAACTGGGATTCCTTTCTTCCCCCAAACGATAGGAAACGCGTCCCACAACTTACCAGGGTGACCTGGTCCTGTTGCCGAGAGTGGCAGCCGCCCTGTTGTGCCATGTGGAGTCGGAGGTCAGTCCGAACGACTGGTGGGGAGCAGGCAGGACTCGGTTGGTGACTTGGCCGACAGACCCCAGAGGTTTAGGATGCTTGTTTGCTAGGGCTGTACCAGACAGGACAGGTTCACCTTTTCACCGTTCTCCTGATTCAAAGGCTTTAAAGATGATAATAATCTTGTACCAAAGAATGTTCTGTAGGAAAGAGAAGAAAGCTACATATTTTCCAAATAATAATGAAAATGAGCTAGTGAAGAGCTATAGGTTTGAATACGTTTTTTTGCATAAGTAGTTACTAACCGAAAGATGGAGAAGTGAACCAAACAATAGAGGGATTTTTATGGACTGTAGCCGTGGATTGCCTAGAATAGTTCTACAGTGTTAACTACCTTATTGTTACAAGAAACTTTAAAAATGTTGAAATACGATCTCCACATGGATCTCCAAAGATTTCCAAGTGTAATTTTGTTTTCCTTTTCTTTGGCAACTAGCTTTTCCAACAGTCCAGTATTAGATAAGATATTTTTAAAAGTTTTTTAATATGTACTTGCTGAAGAAAAAGAAATGCGTCTCACCAAAGATTTATGGTTGGGCCTCCCGGGGAAAAGCTGTTCCATGTACGGCAGGGGCGCACCCACCCCGCGAGACAGAGCGCGAGGGTCCCACGGCATTTCTCGGGCTCCCCGAGTCTTAGCAGCAATGCCAGAGGCTGATGTGTGCAGGTAGCCGCTGCCTTCTTTCCCAAAGACTTCCAGAGGGGAGCAGCGAGCCGTGCACCTCTGTGGCAGCCGAGGCCGTGGCCCGGTGTACGTTGGGGGGTGCTGTGCACGCTCTTGGGGTGCCCCTGCAGCGCTCTGAGCGGCCTCACATGCAGCCCCATCCAACTTGAAACCGGTCCCTCTGCACGAAGCCAAAGCTTGGCTCATCCGACAAGAGGGGTGAGCTCATCTTCCTCGTGTCTTCCGCTAGAATGGTTAGGTGGCTTTGCCTCAGCTGTCCGGAGTTAACTAAAGAGAATGACTTAATCCAAAGTGAGATTATCCAGGAAAGAAATAAATAGCTTTTATTCAAGTGTTTCTTAGCAGCAAATGAAGAAAACCAAAGATATTTAAGGTTACCTCAGCATAGAGGCATGTGTTAGGTAGGTCTTTTTGCTTTGTATTTCTTGTTTGAGTTAGTGTTGTATCCTAATGTGACGCTTCAGCTGGGATCCAGAGAAGGGCTGGGCGTGCTTTCTGCCTTTGCTTTGTCGTGTGGCGGAAGATTCAACCCATGGCTTGGTGGGCCCGGAAACAGCTTCTGTCCCCCCGCAAACCCTGCTGGGAAGAGGCTCTGGGCAGCTTTCCGGGGCTCGCAGATCTTGGAGCCTCATCATAGTTCACTCTTTTTCTGGAAAGCGGATTTACGTACTTGGTCAATAAAGCCGCCAGAGAGCAGATGAGCAAAACTGCCCTTTCTTAACTTCATCCCTTCCCTCTCAATGGCCAGGGGAGAACATCCCTTGATTCCACTGAAATCTCAGTTGGGTGCAGCACCTGAAAAGATTTACTCTGGAGTAGCCCCATTCCTTTCAGCGGGACACCCAAAGAATGACCCTGGAGGAAGTCACTTTTTGAGGACTGGGACGCTCCGGCTCCCAGCAGATCCCCCCACCCCCAGTGTGGCGGGCACTTCCCTTCCCGTGGGTTAGGGTGAGGCGGTCCCGGGTGATGCCAGCCCAGAATCCCAGGCTGGTGCCAGGAGCGGCTGTGCATGCAGCCCGCAGAGCTTTCGGACAGGTGCGGGGATTTGGGAAGCCGGCATCTCCTGGCCCCAGTGCCACAGAAATGGTTCCTGGCAAACCCAGAGCGGTCACCATGATGAACCTCAAGTCGAGCAGAGACATTATTGACTTATTCTACCATTCGAACGAACAGTTACGCTCTGTGGCGATACTGTGGCCCAGTGTGGGCCAGTTGGGCAGTGGCGAGGGTCCTGCTCTTTGGCAGATGCTCGGCACTACAACTCCCATAAGCTGCGGGCAGCATGGCCGGTCGCCAGGGCCTGTGGGAGCTGCACGTCAGTACGCCTGGAGGGCCCAGGCTGCTGGACTGTGCTGTGGGGGCTGCCTTGATGGGGGTTCAGACCCCCAGTCCTTGGCCACAAGCCCTGGGCTGCAGCGCCGGCTTGGCTGCCACACGCCGCCTCCCCAACACCAGGAGCGGCTGTGGACAGGCGTGGGCTGGGCGTTTTGGTTGTGTTAGGAAAGGCTTCTCTGAATGCGATTCACTGAACAGTATTTCTGTTCAGCTTTTATCCTGTAACACCTGTTTCGGCCTACAGTTGAAAACATTTTTAAAAATGGGATTAAATACAGAAATAGAGGAAAAGAGCAGCAACCAAAGTCTGTTTTTGCAGGCAGGCAGACTAAGCAGGGCAGCTCGTGAAGCCCCGTGTGCCTCAGAGTTCCCCACGGCATCTGGCTTTCTAAGAGAAAATCAGTGGGTCGCCTGGGGTGGGGCACCTGTCTGCCCCCCCCACCCGCGCACCACTCAGGTCTTTGGGGGATGTGGAAGGGAGGGGGCTGCCCCGTGGGGCTGCCCCAAGAAGCCTTAGCAGGTTTTGGTGGTTCCGCCTGGCAGCAAACTGCCTGAGGCCTTGTGGCCCCTCAGAGGCCGCTCCAGGTGCGGCTGAGAACCTCCCGAGGACCTGCTGGCCCCCACACCGCCGAGACCGTGCTCAGGTGTCCATCTGGGAGGTGCATGAGCCGGGCAGTGCGGCTGTGCTGGCAGGGAGCTGGTCGGGCCCAGCGGCTGAGACCGCCTGTTGGCCTCTGGGGACCTCACGCAGCGCCCACACAGAGCCCCAGCGGGTGCCTGCCACCCTCCACCCGCTTCTTGTGAGGAGGAGGTGGTGGCAGGCAGGCCGGGGCTGGTGGACACTTGCGTGTTCTCCCCAGCACATGCTGATCCCTGTGGAAAAGGTGCCGGACTCCAGACAGAGCCCAGAGGACATGAACATCCAGGGTTCATGAACAACCCCGGCTCATCTGCCTGGTGCTTTCAGTAAATGGCTTGTTCAAGAAACCCACGTCTGGGGGGGTGGGGGGACCAAAACCATTGTTTCTTCCGTTATTGTATTTTTGGAGATGTGAATGACTTGCCAGTGTGGGTGTCCAGCTGCGTTTCTTGAGCTGAGGGTGTTCTGGACCCCATCACTCCTTCTGCTGTTTTCTTGTAAGGGCAGCAGTGGCTGACTGGTAAATGGATGGCAGAGCTGAATTACATTAATTTTATAATTGACTCAGGGGATCAGCTCGGTGAATTCCATTGCTTGAGGGCAGCCACTGTTGCCTTGATCATGAATGTACCTTTTAAAATGTATTTTTTAATGTTTTGTTTCATAACGTGGATTTTTAAAAACCTTTTTTTAAATAGCATCATAGTGAATGTTAACCTGGTGTGTTTTTCCTCCTCCCTCCACCACCCCATCCCAGTCTTGTTCCTATACTAGCACAAATGTCATGCCAAAAATGAGTAGAAATTTAAATGCCAAATTGTTTATAAAACTGCTGTCTAATACTGATGGATTGCACAGTTTAAATAAAAGTTTCCTTTAGTAAATTCTACCTCTTCCCCCCACCCTTCAAGGAGTAGTTTTCTTTTCAATCTGTTGTCCAGTGGGTCAAACCATGGAGAGGATTTTTAGGGTCAAGTTGGTGGGTGGGGACAGTGATCCAACAAGAGGGGTCAGGAAAGCAGCCAGATTTCACAACACGGTGGGCCCCCGGAAGCACAGCCGACTCCCTCCACAGTCTGTCTGCATCAGGATGGCTCTCACTCAGCTTGCCTGTCCCTCTGGGGAGGGGGGCATCCATCTGAAGGGATGCCCCCCTAGGCTTCCCCCGGTTCTTACTGCAATGTGTCTTATTTCTTCATGAAAGAGGCCCCCATGCATGACTCATATGGACTTAACATTTTTACTCTCCAGATTTCCAAACTGCTTTTCCAAACCAAATTCAGTTCACATCGGTAACACCTCAGCTCAGTCTGGAAATGAGAACGCACATGGCGAGGAGTCCCTCTGTGTGCTGGTCTTCTCTCCTTTTTCCCAAGTGTCCCCCAGAGGTGTTCAGTACCCATGACCTGCCTGTGTGACACGGGGAGGGGGGTGCCCTTGTCAGCCCCATCCTGTGTAGAAGCAGCCTCTGGTCTTGGCCTTCCACTGGGACTGCAGGAGATCAAAGGACCTCCTTGCACGCATTTCATTCCAAGAATGCCATTTTTCCTGTTGTGTCCGTGCCTTGAGGAGCGCCCCTTGCAGCAGGAGGTGTCCCGCCTCTGGCCTGCTCAGATGTCAACGTGGGCTTCTCTTCATCTCCATGCTCCATGGAAAGACCAGGGGGAAGATCGGAGTGCCCCAGCTGATGATGGGAGAAGATGATGCAGCTCTCAGCCTGCAGCACAGCTTTCCAGCTCCTGCCCCGGCGCCAAACGAAGGCATGGAGCCGAAGCAGGAGGTGGGGGCTACAGCTACTGCGAGGCCGGAGAGCGCTTGGCCAGCTCTTGCACGCGCGCCACCCGATGTCCTGTCCCTGGGCTCTGTTGCCCACTCAACCAGCACAGGGGAATAGCTGCTTTCGCTTAAGGTGCATTTCCCAGGTGGACAACAACTGCCTTAACCAGCATGACAAGAAACTAATAACCGTGTGCAGGATTTCCGAGACACGACGAGAAGCCTTTTGCATTTTCGGCAGAGCAGATGTTCTTTGCCGGCCTGGCACACGCTGGCAGTCTTCACGCCTTAACCAAAGGTCCACTGCAAGTGGCTCTCCATGCAAACTTCTCTGAAGCGGCATCGAGGGAGCTTCCACCCGCAGCTGAAGCCAAGCATGCCGGTCTTGATTTCTAGGTTTCTTCATGCCGAAGCAGATGTGATTGTTCCGGTATGTTTCCCGCACGCACCTCCTCATCTGTGTATCCCTTTACAGGTTGAGCTTCAAGGCCCGCACGAGGAGGCAGGCGGCCACAAGCAACCCTGTTCTGCCAGGGGTCCGTTGATAATCGGGACGCGGATCCGGCTGGGGCTGCAAGGGCACCGCGCCTCTCTCCGCCGCAGAAGGCCAGGCCAGAGCCGCTAAAACGAAGCGGAGGGTGTCGCTCCGGCTCCAGTGAGAACGAGCTCCCGGGGGACGTACTCCTTGGGTTCCCCCGGGAAGGCTGCTGCCGACGGCTGCCCTGGCCGCGCGGTCCTCCCTCTCGCAGGGGACGGGCACCGGGCTGCGGACGTCGAGCGCCTCCGCGGCCGCCCCTCCTGGTGGGCGCCCGGGGGCGGCCGCGGCTTGCTTCCTGCGCTCACGCGGGGCCGCCCCCGTCGAGGCTCCGAGCGGCAGCCTCTCGGCGAAGCCCCGAGGACGGCGCGGCCGGGCCGCTCCCGCCTCCTCCCGCCGCTCTTCCCCCGCCCCTTTCCCGCGGAGCGCGGGCGGGCAGGTCGGGGCGCCGAAGCCCGCGAGCGTCCCGGGCGCGGCGCGCCGGCTCGCCTGCGCCGCCGCCCCCTC
>NW_025335817.1:3967966-4022983 GCF_004798865.1 Varanus komodoensis
CTGTGCTCGGCGAGGCCGGGGGCGTCCGCGGGCCTGCGGGGAGCGGCCCGCCTGCCCGGTGTGGCCCGGCGAGGCGCCGCGCCCTGTCAGCGCAGCGCGGCCGGCGCGAAGGCGCGTCCCCGCCGGGGGCCCTGGCGCCGGGGACGGCCCCTGGCGGAGGCAGGCCGGGCCGCGGAGCGCGGCGCTGGAGCCACGTGCAGGAGGAGCGGCTCTCCAGCCCTGGCGCGGCGGAGGGGACGGGGCCACCGCCTGTGGGCGCAGGGCCCGGCCCGGAGAGCGGGACGGCCGGTGGGAGCAGTGATCCCGAAGCTGTCCTAGGGCCAAGCCGCTCAGCAGACGCCCCCTCCAAGCTGGATCTCCACGGCGCTCGAGGGTCTATTGGTCACTCTGCACATGTTCGCAGATTCTTTGCTGCCCTTCACTGGCCAGAGGGACTGGGATTGAGGCTGAATGTAAATGACAACCTATCCTCTGGTTGACCACCAAAGACAGTGGGGATGGTGGCATGATTTAATAATTGTATATGCCATTTGCCCAAACTGAAATGTGCCTGATACCTTATCAGAAAAACATACCATGAATCCATAATGGGTGCTGGGAATGGTGGTTGAAGCCAGATAGCTTATTTGATGGTGTGTCAGCCACCTCCCCCAAAGGAACCCACCAGTGGCAATCCTTGGCCCGTTATAAAGGTTTGGCAGATTCCATGCCTGAAAGGGCCTGCACTAAGCAGGCCATGAACAAACAGGCTGATCCATTTCCATTGTGTTCCAGATTGGTGTGTTTTGCCTGCACTGGCTTGCTCAGAACTCTACTGTATACTGCCCCTTTTGCTGACTGAGCCAACAAATGTTGCTTTTGTGTGAAAGTAACCTTTGACAGATTCAGTCGCCATCTTCTAAATGGCACAGAAATTCAAGCTTTCTTAATCTTCATTGGTGCAGGCCTGGACAGCTTAAATATTCCTGCGAACTGAAAGATGATCTGTGGCAACCCCAAAGCAGGAGGTCTTTGTGTTGTCTCCCTTTGGCAGCTGTTTTGCTGGTCTCTGGGTTAGAACAGGCCTCTTATTTAGGCTGTTGTGGTGGGTGTAAACTTAGTCAAATCCTGTGGAGCTTCCCTCCCCGTTGGTGTGCCTAGGATTGCAGTGTGAAGGAGTGCGGGAGCTGCCAGGTGCCGATTCAGACCCTGCCGGGCCCATCTAGCATGTCCTGTCATTGCTCGGTGGCAGCCCTGGGCAGCTTCAAGCAGGGTTCTTCCAAGTGATGCCGGGCACTGACCCAGGGCCTTCTGCAAGCCAAGAAGGTCCCTGCCATGGAACAGCTTCCGCTCTTCTGCAGGCTGCAAAACCCGCTTGAGAAGGAGAACCTCACACACGAAGGAAAGCCGTCCCCCAGCATTTGCACAGCTTAGCACATGGGGCTTTGTTGCTGCATGAGCATGTGCTTGGCCATAGCCTGTGGGGGAAAGAGGGTACGTAGCTGCCTGAGCACAAAACAGCTTGGGTAACCAGCTGCAAGATCTCGGAGATTCCAAAACAGGAGCAGTTGCAGAGCTGGCTTTTTTTTGCACAGCGTGCCTGCAAGGCCCCGTCTCTTGTGGAATTAAATACACAGCTGTATATTTTGGCATCTTCTAGGTGGTGATGCTGGATTGGACGGATTAGGAGGCCCAGGAGTACAACTTGGAAGCCCAGATAAGAAAAAGCGCAAGTCAAACGCACAAGTAAGTGGCTTCGCGTTTCTCCTGGCACATAGTGCAGCCGGGGGCCTCTTTCCCCCGTTGTGCACCAGCCTCCTCAGGAGCCCTCTTGGTGGTACCACCCTGAGCAAAAAGGTGCACCAAGATAAGGCATAAGGGCAACTTGGTAAAGTACCCTAAGCTATTTATTGGCAGGAGCCGGGAAGTGCCCACATCGTTTCCCTCACAGTTGGAGGCCCCGACTGCTGCTAGAGGCAGTTGGTCTGAGGGGTCATGGGTGGGAGGGTGTGGCTACTGTGGGGGGTTTGTGCGGGGGATAGTGGCAGGAGGGGGTTCACGGTGAAGGACGAAAAGGCTCATGGGAGTCTGAAATCAACTGTCCCACCTTTTCAAGAGGCTCTCCTGCCTTACCCACGGAAAGTGACTAAGAGAAATACTGGTTTTCATGTGTTGCTGCTTCTGCTGAGCTGAACGTAATGCTGATTTCTGCTTCTGCTGTGTCCAGGGGTCTACCTTTCCTCCACCATCTGAATATGCTCCTCCGCCGAATCCAAGCTCTGATCACCTCATAGCTGCAAATCCCTTTGACGACAACTACAACACCATTTCTTACAAGCCGCTGCCATCGGGAAATCCTTACTTTGCTAATCCCACCTACCCTGGCTTTGGTGGCTACAACACGTTCAGAATGCCTCCCCATATGCTTCCTAGGATGGCCTCACCATATGGTGCAACTTACCCGCTCAGAAACCAGCCTCATCCGTTTCCGCAGAATCCGGTGGGGATGGTCTTCAATCGGCCTCAGGCCATTAACTTTGGGCCACATGACAATGCCAGTTTTGGAAACCAGCCACCCTATAACCCCAACGTGAATCAAAACATCAACATACCCAGCCAGCATTTCAGGCCAAATCCTGGAGAGAACTTTGGCCACATGCCTTCCCAGAACACGACTCCGGTGTCCCACCATGACATGCCCTTGCATTTTGGACCGGGCAACAATCCCAACTTTAATAATTCCCAAATGGAATCGAACCATTCTTACGGTGCCCTGCCAAACAGTTATGGCCAGACAAAGCCTTCTCAAAAGCCGGGTGCAAACAAGCACGGCAACGCCCCTCCGCCGGCACCACCGCAGCAGCAGCAGCAGCAGCAGCAGCACCCGCATGGAACAGAAGACGTCGTGAGCTCAGGAAATACCGACGTGAAAGCTGTGAGTCGAAATATCTCAGCCAACCAGGAGAGCATCCCTCCGAAAAATGCCGAAAATCTAAACAGCCATCACGCCAACGGGACCCAGAACAAGCCCTGCCTGCCGCGAGGGGCCGCCGAGGGAGGCGGCTCTGAGAAAGGCAGCAAAGTCCCCCTGCACCCCGGCCCGCACGGCCACACCCCCGCCGAGCCCGTCTACCCCTGCGGGATCTGCACGCACGAGGTGAATGACGACCAGGACGCCATCTTGTGTGAGGCCTCTTGTCAGAAGTGGTTTCACCGGATCTGCACGGGCATGACCGAGTCGGCGTACGGGCTGCTCACGGCAGAGGCCTCCGCAGTGTGGGGCTGTGACACTTGCATGGCGGACAAAGGCGTCCAGCTGATGCGCACCAGGGAGACTGCCGGGCCGCCAGCGCTGAATGCTGATGCGTGAGACCCTCCGCTAGCCCAGCCTTTCTGGGATGCTTCCGCGGCACTCCTCCAGGAGCTCTGTTTTGCTTTGGGATTTTTTTTTTTGGGGGGGGGTCCTTTATCTTATCTCTGTTCATTGGTCTGTGTCTTCTTTGTTTTCTGCCCAAAGTGCACTCAGCTTTGATCAGACGAACTGCTAGGCAATGCTTGATTGGAAGCGGATTGTGCATCTGGTTTTGCACACATGGCAAGTGACGGTGTCCCTGGCGAGCTGCCGGTGTGAGCAGAAGCCGTCTGGGCTGTTCGGCCTGATTGTGGCATGCTTTGCAAGAGCGGAATAGTGGCTGGAATTCAGAATCCCCGCAGCTTTCTTGTTGGGAGTGACTACTGTCCTCTCTTTGGAGCTTTCCTTAAGTTCTAAAGGTAAAGGATATGATGCAGGGAGAAAAACTGAGCAATACTTCAGAGACAAACATCAACAATGTCTGTCTGTACACTAGCTGAAACTATCATGTACAACTCGGGTTTGAGTTTATTTCAAACCATCCGTATTTCTACAGTGTCTCTTTCAGAAAACATGAGTCGGCTGTGTAGGATTCTCATAAGAAACATGCCAATTTTTAGCAACTTCTGCAGACATGCCCAGCAGGCGTTTCTGGTGTGGTCTTTAGCAGCCCGTTTCCAAAGGCATTTGCCCAGTAGGAAGGTTCGTAGGGTCCAGGGGCCGAGCAAACATGCTGAGATGAGTTGCCTGAAGCCCAAAGCCATCTTTTTCTCACCCCTCTTTTTCTCGGGGGCAGAATTCAGATTCTCCTGATATGTTCCCACCCAAGCTGGGCAGCTCCCCTGCAGCCACGATGCGGCCCCCTCTCCACTGCGGTGCCGACTGGGCGGTTTGGGCTCTTCGACTCCCTCTTTGCCCACGAGGGCAGTCTGAGAGGATTTCGCACGCGTGGTTCCACTGAGTCCGTGGGAGCCCACAGGGCACGCCTGTTCTCTCCTGGGGGGGCACAGGGTCGAGTGGCGAGGCCCTGGTGCAGGTGGCCCCACTCCAGGGCCCACTCCACTGGGCCCACTGAGGCATGCAGACTCCCCCACCCCGACTGTGAATGTTGCTTTGCTTGCTCTGCTGTCCCTCGCTTCCGTTTCTGCAACATCCCCGGTGGCTGCCGCTGGAAGAGCCCAGGCAGCTTCAGCCCACCCCAGCTCATGGGTCGCCAGTCCTGCCGCTGCTCCCAGCTGGGCTGCTTCTGCTGCCTCCGTTCTGCCCCAGGCTGTGTTTATGACCATGGCTTGACCCTGGGGGCATTTGGTGGGGAAGGGCCACTCCCTGCGGGTTTCTCCTCACACACTGTAGCTGTTGGGGTGTTGTGCCCAGACAGGATGCTGTGTGGCGAGTGTGGCCATGGGGGTCCTGTCCTGGTGCCGGGCACTGGCCAGAAGTGACCTTCCGCTAGAATCTTCCCCCAGGACTGGCCCCTTGCCCTTTGGGGAAATCCCACCTTGCTTCAGTGATTGTGGTTTCGTTGAGTTTACAGGGCTGCCACAGGCATGCAAAGATCTTGGGAGTCCCAAGCAATGCCAGAGGAATGTGGAAAAGTGGCCACTGCATGTGGTACAGACGGGGGGGATCCTGATCCTACGAGTTTTGGCCACGTTCTTTGTCTGGGAAGAGCAGAACCCCCACGGCCCACTGGGAGCCCATGGGGCTCGGCGAGTTCTACGCAGACTAACCTGGGTCTTCCTCCATACTGCTGCTCCTTCATCTTTGGATATTAGAAGTTAACGTAGTAGCCTATGCAGGAAAAAAATCGTTGCCATTGCAGGGAAGCAAGGAAAGAGTCATTTCCCAATGGGGCATCTCACATTTCTGCGCTGTTAACTTCTTGCTCTTCCGTGCCCCACGGGGTACAGTGTGGGGCTTGTGGCCAAGATTTTGCCCTCCTCAGTGTGAGGCCTTCCTGCCAGCCTGCCATTCAGACATGGGCTGCTGCTCTCGGGGAGAGCTGGGTGCGGGGGCGTGTGACTGCCATTATGGCAAGATGGAATCCTTTTAAGCGTCTCCCGTGCGAGAGCAAACTTGTGATGCCTTGCTTGTCTCAAACCGTAAGAACGGTTTGCTCTCTCCAAGGGCGTGTGCCTGGGTACAGCGAGAACGCTGTACATGCTGCAAGTGGAGTGTCGCAGCCGCCCCCGTTGGTGCCCCCCCTGGGAGCCTCCGAGGGGCGCCCTCGGCACTGTGCGCAGGTCGTCCTTCAGCCTTTGCGCCTCAGGAGGCACCCGTGCGAGCGAGAGTGGCACGCGGCAAACATCACGCCTGTGCTGCAGAGCGGGGATGCCCCTGTGGGGCTGTGCCGTGTTGCTCTCCCAGGCAATGTGGAAAGAGCCACACCGTTGGGAAAGCGTTCAGAACGCCGGGTGCTTTGTGGCTGGAGATGCATGCGGCTTTGAGGTGGTTCTCGTGGCTTTTTCCGCTAGTCTCGGGGCAAGCGGAAAATGGCTTTGGTGCGGTCACGACTCCAGTGCATTCGGTAGGACCACGTGCTGCTCTGGCCAGCCTCTTGGCTGGGTTCTTCAGGGTGACACGTGCCAGTTGGGGGTCGGAGTGCTTATTCGGCAGCAAGATGAGAACGGCTGCAGCAGACGCGTTTTCGGAAGGAGCTTGGCAAGGCTGCATTCGCCGCATCCCCCTGTCCAGGCGCCCTGCGTGACTGAATGGAGTCCAGGGAGACGATGCACCATCCGGCCAGCCCCTCTTCTGAGCTGGTGGGTGAGGGGAAGTGGCCTCGCGCACTTTCGCCCGAGACTTTTCCCTCGCCCCAGCTGGAGAAAGCGAGGCTGCCGTGAGGCCCTCCTGCCTCCTTCCACCTGGCGTGGCCTCGTGCCCGCTGGGGAGCAGCGCTTTGGCGCCTGGGCAGAAGAGTGGCCGCCGAGGCAGATGCTCGTAGCGCCTTCTGGCTTGGGCTTTCCTAATGGCCCTTCCCCTTTCTCATGCCTGGCAATCATTTCGAAGCAGTGGGAGAAAAGCAGAGCATCTCTTAACCCGAAAATCTGCATGAGTGTGGCTGAGCCAGATGAAGTGAAGTGTAGAACTTCTGACAACAGAAGGCGATCACCAGTAAAACTCTTGTGGCGACTGGCCGTTCCGGTAAGGCCAGTGTCCACAAGTCCAGGAGTGGTGGTGGTCTACCTGTCTGGATCCCAGCCCTTTCCTTTGGAGGTGACTGAATGGAGCTTGGCAGATGGCTTTGGGTGCAATAGCCCCAATTCTGGTGGAAGGCAAATCCAGGCAGACGCGGTGCAGTTGAACATGGCACCTGGGAGACTCGGGTTCTCTACAGCACGGTTTGTCCCAGTTCCCTGTTCTGAGATTTGTGACGTTCCTAAAATCAAGTGATAGCAGGTTCCCATTTGCCTCTCATTCCCTCATCCCAGTTTCACCGCTGGGGCCTGGGGGAAGCTTTTAAACTGTTGTTGAAATCCCAGTCAAACTACGCCTTGGCATCTTCAGCTCCGCAGGCTCTTCCAGGGCAAAAGCCATCCCTGCGGCAGCCGTGGGGTTCCTTCCGTGCAGGGTCTGCCTCACTCGGCTGCCCTGGCAGTGGCGGAGGGGAGGGTGTCCCCGCTGTGCCGTGGGGCTGCTTCACTGGTCAGCGAGGAGTGCATGGCAGGCGGCACAGAGGGCGTGCAGCTGTTCTCGTTCCTTACGCAAAGGCGCAGAACTTGATGAAAGGCAGAGCTGGGCGTGCCGCCTGCAGAGAGGCTCTGCCCACGGGCCCCCAGCCAGCCAGCCTTGGCAGTCCAACCACAGCGTGACCCCAGAGGCAATTGGGAAGCGCTCGCACCGGTGCCCTGCAATCCAAGGGAAAGCAGGAGCTCTCCGGGCCCACAGGAGACGGCACACTGGGCACCAAGAAGAGGGGCCCGCAGGTCCATTCCCTGAGTCATGGCAAGGCGATGGGGGGACCTCGCCTTGCAGCCCCCCGCCGTGGGGCTCATCCCATCCCAAGGCAGGCGGTGGATGTGGCGCTGTCCGAGGGGCGGGCACACACCTCAGAGGAGCGGGCTCAGCTTCCGTTCGGCTACCTCAGCCAGCATGCATTGGCCCCTACGGTCGTTGGGCAGGTCTGGGCTTGCACATCTGTGTTGGAAAAGACTGTTCCAGAAATCTGCTTCATCTCTGATACTTAGCGGCCTTCGGCCCTCTTCTGGGACTGTCCAGCTTGGCCCGTGAGCCCACTGGGGCCTGCTTGGTGCAGGCGCCCGCCTTCCTTTTCCAGAGGAGGCATGCTTGCGGAGTGGAGGCTCGCGCATGCTGCTCCAGCACACCCGTGCTGTGGCGCCGAGCAGGGACCTGGGCACTGCACAGAGCGGGATCATGTCTGAGCCAGCCGCTCGTCTCTTTTGCATGAGAAACGACTGAACGCTCCCTAACCTCTGTAAGAGTCACCGTCCCTGGGATCACCATAGTGGCTCTCCCTGTACCCTTCTGAAATGAAAAAGGTCAGGAATTTGCCAGCTGTGCTAAATGGTGCCGGGTCCCACCCCTCGGGGGCAGCATTTGTCCTTTCCTCTGTGGTCTTCATTGCAGGCCTGTTGAAGCGTCCCTGCTGCATCTTGCTGGCCCTCATTTGCCGAATGTGATCAGTGCTGGCCGTGGAGCATCTGGGTCCCTAAGGGGCCCCCGTGGAGGAGTCCTCCGCATGCTCAGGGGGCTCTGAACTCCCAGCCCAGCAAGGAAGGGGCTCCGCCTGCTGCCTCAGATGCCTGAGAGGGATGCCCTGGGGGCACTCAGTCCTCAGGAGGCCCAGTGGCACTCCAGGCCCACCGCTGGCACCCCCTCCACCACCAGGCCCAGGCTAGAAGCAAACTTGGACTAGGCCTCCGTCTCTCTTTCCACCTGCCCTCTGTGATCAGGAGAGCAGGATCAAGTTTAGCCATGCAGGTAAAAATCTTAAAATCTTCCTTGACAGAGCAGCTTAAGGACTCGCAGGATCCTATTTCATACATGCTAATTATGGGAAAGTATTCTTTCTGAAATAGATCTGTATTTCTGGTTTTGAGGCTTTGCTTTTTTATTATACAAAACCAATGGTCCTGAAATACGATGCTTTTTCCCATTTTAGTTCATTTTACTACTACTTGTTTAGAATGCTTGTACCTCTCTCTCAATTTAGATATAAATGGAACCTTGCTTGCTAGTAAAAAGTGTGTGTGTAGCCTTTTATACCTAGTTGGCCATGTGTCCTTTCTGTTGTATGTGACTTAATGACTGTTTCATATTAAAACTAGTCTTTCCTTCTGTACTGCTTACATATACCTGTTTTTGGGATATCAGTTCAGTACTTTTATAAAATCTCAAATGTGTTCCACATTGGTGACATTTATTTTTGCAACAACTTTAAAATAAATAAATTAGGCATGTCTGAAATAACACATGCATTAGTACTGTGGTGTGTGACAAAGTTGATGTATGTAATTCAAATTGGAAACAAGCTCCCAGACTTTGTCCATTATTATTCCCTTAGTAAGAATTTAAATTACTATGTAATACAAATGATTTCATATCATGGTGTGTGTTAAGCTACTCTATGAAGTATAGGAAATGTGTTTATGTCAATGAATAGCTAGCTGGTCTAATACTACAAGCCGAGTTCTAGCAGAGAATAGCAAAAGATTCACTTGCTGTAATGTCTTTTGGCATATACAGGATTTGTCTCCAGTGTAAGTGGTTGGTTAAATGTTTCAATGTCCGACGCTGAAAAAGGGGTGCCCTTTTGATCATTTTTACCAAATGACAATCCTATGTTTGTTTAAAGATGTAAGAATTCCTCTTCATCTAAACAAGCGTGAGGGCAGAGAAACAGAATTTTCATCCATTATTGACATTTTTAGTATTTCAGTTTTTTAAAAAACATGGAAGCCAGAAAAAATTAAGTGCTTGCAAAATGAATATAATAAAGTCTTGTTGAGGTAACAAAGGAAAACTGAATGTGTTCTGTTGCATGAAATGTGTGTCATCTCTGCATAATTTTGTGAGGAAGTTTTGTTGCGAGAACCGCGATGAGGCTGCCTTTGGGCATAACCTCTTAAGTGGTGATTTCTTACGAGTCTGGGGGCTCCGGAGCGTGATGGGGTGGCAAAAGCAGGAGCACCCAAGCTGGATCAGCGGCGCTTTCGAGCCGTGCTGCTCTGCAGAGCGCCCTTGCCAGCCAGCGCTGCGACGCCAGGCCTGGCCTGCCTGCCCGCCCGGGAAAAAGCCCCGCTGGCGCCAGCACGACCTGTGCCGAGGCAGCACGTGCGGGATTCGGGCGATCGGCTGGCTTTCCAGGACGGGTGCAGCCCCTGTGCCCGGCCGGTCCCTGTTCTCCGCTGGCTGACCCCGCAGAGTTGTCGTGAGGGCCGACCGGAGAGGAGGGCCGTGTAAGAGCAGGACCATAACCGACCATCCAGCAGGGCTCCGCCACCGCAAGCCGGAAGGTCCCTCTCGGCGCCGCGGCCGGACAGGCGACTACGAGCCCCGAAAGGCCGTGCGCGCAGCGGGCCGCGCAGCGCGCTACGCTGGCCCCGCCCCCTTGCCGGAAGTAGCTGGCGAAGTTCCTGGAAACCGTAGCCTAGAAGCTGCGGCGCAGCCGGCCGGTCCTGGCAACGCGTGGGGCCCTCGGCGCGGGCGCGGCATGCCGCTCTGGGTGCGCGACCACAGCTGGGAGCAAACGGCCGAGGCCGTCTACCTGACCGTGCCCGTGCGGGCCGCCCGCCTCCGTCCTGGCAGCATCTTCTGCACCGAGCAGTACCTCAAGGTGGGTGCTGGGGCCGGTGGGCTGGCTCTTCCTCCGCCGCCCTCGCGCCTCCAGGAGCCGCTCTCCCCGCGGCCGGGTCCTGGTCCTGGTCCTGGTCCTGGTCCTGGTCCTGGTCCGGCTCAACGGGCGAGGATGCTGGCGGAGCTGGACAGGGTTTCCTCCTCGGGAGAACCGCTGCCAGTCCGCGTAGCAGCGGCCGTGCCTGGACCGGAGAGCCCACCCCCAGTCTGGCTGGAACGAGGGCACCCCGTCGCCCAGGAGGGTCAAGACTCATGGAAGGGAGGCGACGCGAGTTTGGCGAGGCCCGGCCCGAGAGGGATCTCCCGGCGCTCGAGCGCGGGCTTTGCTGCCTCTGTGGGACCGCCTGCCTCCACTTCCCTGTTTTCTCTGCGAGCAGCGCTTACTACTGTCGCCCCTTTTCCTTGGGGAGCTGCTCCAACCCTTGGCTCAGGATTAGGAGTTACGGTTGGGTTCGGGTTACTCATTGTCACAAAGGTGAGTGATGGCCACTAACTTATATAGCTCTGAAGGGTTTTCTGCCATGGTGGTAAAGCCCAATGGCTACCAGGTTTAATTAAGGACTAGGTCCTTGATTGTTTGGTTTTTCACTGCCCTTCTCATCTCTTTTACCATGTGTGGCATGACTTTCCAACTGTAAGCCTGGGGACAGGAATAATCTATGTGGGCCCTGTATGTCATTTTGGGTTTCTGTGTGTGAATGATCATAAGGACTAGCCCGCATGGCAGGATGTGTTGTTTCCAGGCCTCAGTGGCAGCACAGTTCTCAGTATCAGTCACTGGCAGACTGATTCTAGGGCTGCAGCTTTGACCCGTATTCAGTCCTCTTCCACTCCATGGGCCAACTTCCCAAGCAGGCCTTAAGCTGATCTAGCTACACTTCTGCTCTGCTTAAAGGAACAGAGTTGAGTTTGTTTCAATGTGAATGTGATAGGAAAGCATTTTGGGAATTAACAACTCATTCTAAAAATTTGACATGACATTTGTTTGTGTAAATTTCTGAATGGAGGCCAACACATGTCAATTCTCAAATGTTCTTCTTAGGTGAATTCTCCTCCTTTTTTATTTGAAGCCATTCTGTATGCTCCTATAGATGATGTTCGTAGCAGTGCAAAAATCGAGAATGGTTCCGTTTTCTTCACCCTCTATAAAAAAGAAACGGTCATGTGGGAATCCCTGGTTATGGAAAACGGTAAGCTTCCCATCAGGAAGACTAAATTGATTTTTGTATGATAAAACTATACTAATCTTTCTGTAGGAATTGGTGAGTGAGTGAAATGCATGTATCTGATTTCTTTCCAACAGAGTACATGATTCAATACTATATTAGCCTAAGCTAAAACTAAAAAGGCTGGGGTTGGCAGGGTGTGCTGCAATTTTTGGGTGTGGATGGCTTCAGTGTTTGTGTTAAGTGGCATGTGGGCTTGATGTCTGCCTTTTCAAAGGTGTGGTGCAACAGATGAAGCAGTGAGTGTCTCTGCTCAAGCAGAGTAGCAGTCATGCTTGCTGTGAAGGTCTGCTCAGAAGTCACAAGAATGTAAGGAGAGCCCTACTGGATCAGACTCGTGGTCCATCTTGTCCATCGCTCTGTTCACACAGGAGCAAGCCAGTTGCCCACAGGATCCCAAAAGTGGGGAGTTGCTATTATTATCCTGCCTATTCACCCCCTCCAGGCAGTTCACAACGTTAGACCTGCAGACCTTCTACCTGTACTTCCCACACAGGCAGAACAACTTGGTCCCCATCAGATTGGTTGCAGCTCAATCGCTGGCAGTCTCTGTGGCCACCTTGCTTCCTTATTTCCACCCTAAAGTTGGGGGCAGGCTGTTTATGAGAGGCATGAAGCTGTCAGTCAGCTGACAGTCTCAGGAAAATCCTTCCCCTTCCTTGCAGCATCTAACCTGCAAGGGTCACTGTTCCTGCCAGACACACCTTCAACACCTCTCCTTTCTTAGATCTCAATTGCTCCGTCACACTGTCTCATCTTTAACTGTTGCTGAAATGGTTTCTTGAGGTGACAAAGAGAAAATGCAAAGAATCCGAGAGGATGCTGTACAGAAAGCCCAAGTGGATGCACAAGCAGAAGCAGAAGCAAAAGCTACTCAGAAACGAGAACGCAATAAATTTGCTCTTGATGCCACAATGAAGGTAAGTCGAGCACTGCCTGTGCCATCCTTAGAGGAAGAGAAAAGGGGCTGTGAACCAGTGTTCCAGGAACCTCCCGAAAACATTGATGCAGATACTGCACGTTGCACTGCAGCCCTAAAGTGAGGTGCACCTGCAGCTGTGGCAAGCACATCTGCATTCTTTTCTCCTTGCTGATCCTTAATCTTCCTCTCTTTGTCTCTCTGTTTTCCCCACTCATTACAAAGAAGTTTGATCTCCAGTCCCGCCTTCTTTGTATGCTGTTTTCCATCTCTTCTGCAGTTCCTTTTCTCCTGAAGTCCCAAGAACTCATTTAATCATTCAGCCTTTTCCTGGAAGATACTTCTTCTATTTCCTTATGACTGTAGGCTCTCTAACAACCCCATTTTATTTTCACATATTTCTGTTTTTGGTTGTTTCTGTTGGTAACATGAAAACTGTCCAGATAATACCTGTTATTGGGATGTATTTGAACACTGAAAATGAAGACATCTGTACACCTCTGTTTAGCTCAGTACTCAGCAGCATGCAGCCATGGTGTGGACTGTGTTCTCATCACCACGATCCATTTCACTTATCTCTGTATATCCAGGTCTGCTTTTCTTCTTCTCTCCATTGTCCTCCCTTGCTATGCCTTTCCCATTTTGTTCTACCTTCTCTTCTTCCCTTCTTCCTTCCTCCTTTTCCTTTGCTCCTAGCAGTGCCTCAAGCTTCTTTCACCCTCCCATGACCAGTCTTTTGTGAGAGCTCTCTAGCTGTGCTGGGTGGCCTTTCATCTCCTGGGACTGCAATCCAGTATTTGAAAATCTGGTGATGAGACCAGACATAAAGCAAGGAAGTTTGCTACAGAGAAGCAGCTTGCAAACAGTTGTATGCAGTTGTTTGATCACAGAATAAGAGGTCTGATTTCAGCTGTTTTATAGATGGCAGCAGCCCTGAATGGGGGTCCTGGTGTTGTGGTATGAGGGAAGGGATATGAGCATTCTGGGTTTTATTACCTTTTCAGAAACAATGTAAAATGGCACAATTGCCCTCTGATCTACTGGCTCTCAGTCTGATTCTAATCCCTGCCCAACTGTGAGTGTACCAGGTAGCCTCACAATGTCTCACCATGACTGCTCTTCAGCTCCGCGGCAGGAACACTGGGATCTTAGTTGCTTTCCTCATAGAACTGTGGTGTTGAATATGAGAGGTGGGTCGCAAAGCATTCTTCGTGAAACAATTGCAGAACAGGATTTGATGTCTGTCTAACTCAAATAGCTAGAAGATGCAGAAAGGAAGAGAATAGAACAACAGAAAGAAGAAGAGCGGAAAAAGGCCACTGAGGAGATTGAGAAATGGAAGGAGCAGAATGAGAAGCAAAAGAAGGTTCAAGAAATACACCAGTCACATCATGAAAAGGGAGAAACACTAGAGAAAAGCAAGCAAGAAAACAACCAAATTAAATCCAAGAAAGAGATGTCCCAGTCAGACGCAATGATGGGAGGTAACGTGATCTCACTGAGCTAAAAGCTAACGTCAAGTGTGTGGGGATTCCACTGTGCAGGTACTGTTCTCCCTCATTTCTAGTACTCCCAGTAGTGCTCTTGTTTAACTTCGAGTCCACCTACTTGGCTTTGTTTGCTTAGAATATTTTAAACTACCCTTCAGGGCTGGAGCAGGATGCTTGTGCTCAACCACAAAACGGTCTCCTGTTGACACCATCTGTGGGGAGCGGGTGGACCAGTCTTTCCTCAGTACAGGTGCCTTGCATAGTTCTGTATTGCTTTGTTTTGTGTGCTGCTTTGAAAAGGTTCTATCCTTAAAGGCAGCCTATTTTTTTAAAATAATCAGTATTCCCCCCCCCCCCCCACTTGCCCCAGAATACCAGGTGTTGCAGTGGTAGTAAATTCCCACTCTCTGTCCCAGTTTAGTGATATATAAATACCATTTTGAATGAAGTCTTGGCCTTGTTTGTTCATTTTTAATTGTTAATTTATATCATCCTTATGTCTATCAACCTCCGAATTTCTGTCAACTGAAGAGCAGAAGGAAAAAAATATATTTACATTTGCGCCATCACTTCTTTTTCTCTCCCCATTAAGATACCTTTTTATTGTGAACTGATATATTGAAAAATAAAGAGGTTTCTATGTTTCAATTGCTGCAGGTAGAAGTTCCAGAAATATGTTTGCAGATAAGCTAAAAGAAGAAGCTCTCCCTGCTCCTCGGTCTGCCAGTAGCATCAAAATCAATTTCACCCCTCGTGCCTTTCCCACAGCTCTCAGAGAATCCAGGGTTCCAGAGGAGGAGGAGGTAGGCAGGAAGACCCAGCTGCTTAGGGGCCTCCAGGAATTATTTGGATGGCCACTTTGGGAAGTTAGTGGGGCCCAAGACGGCCCTCCAGGTGGATAGCTTTTTCTGCCTTCTGAATTCTAAACAAGCCTCATATATTATCATACACTGTCATATTTCTTGTGATGCATTTACTAAATTAGGCAAATATAGTTGAATTATTTTAGGTACAAAATAACACTATGCATATCTTTTATTTACAGTGGTTATGTAAGCAAGCAGAAGCTCGCAGAATGATAAATGCAGATATTGCTGAGATAGAGGATTTAAAAGAGGAGGAGAAGAACCCAGATTGGTTGAAAGATAAGGGCAAGTGAGTTTATTTATTTATTTGGAACACTTATATGCTGCCCCATTCGCAAAAGCCTCGAGTTTAGAGTTTTCCAAACATGCCTAAAACACTGTTTCATGTAGAATAAAGGCTTGACGTTTGGGGCCTGGCAGGGATGGTGTGAGAAAGGACATTAAGTGCCCACAAATTGGTTGGATGCAGTTTGGACATAAGTGCGTGCATGTAGCATTTCATGAACGCCTCTGCCTTTTGCGCTCTTCCTTATTCTGTGGTACAATGGCAGCCATGATGCTATTTCCGAATTCTGTGTGAAACCCTACAAAAGGCATCGTGAATTACATTAGCTGAATATGAGTTTAACATACCTTTAAATCCCCTTGGAAATTGAGTGATGAGACCTCTTTATTCAGTGGCTTGGATTTAAAAAAAATAATTTTACAGGGATTGCTGGGAAGGCTATTGAGAAATTAATTCTTCCTCTGCAAAGCAGTGAGGAATTCTGTGGCTGATAAGATGCTCTCCACCAGCCATAGGGTTGAGCTGCCATGGCAGGATCACTCTTACCTGATGAGTGTGAATTATTAACAGCAAAAAGTTGGCCAGATAGTGCAACCATTAGATGGATTCACAACTGGCTGCAAAATTGGACTCATTGTGCTCATCAATGGCACATTCTGAAATTGGGGAGAGGTGGCAAGTGTCACCTCAGGGTTCTGTCCTGGGACCAGCACTCTTTCACATTTTATTAATGATTTAGATGAAGAAGTATAAGGTAAGATAATTAAATTTGCAGATGACACAAAGCTAGGTGAAATAGCATATACTCTGTGAGACAGAGGTGTTCTCAATAGGTTAGAATGCTGGGCAGAGAGCAACAGGATGAAATTCAGTAGGGACAAATGCCAAGTCCTCCACTTAGCAACAAGAAACCAAATGCACCACTACAAGATGGGGAACACTTGGGTCAACAATACTGCAAATGAAAAAGATTTTGGGGGTGTTGTAGATCACAAACTGAATATGAGCCAATAATGTGATGTGGCTGCAATAAAGGGCAAACACTATTTTGGGCTGTAGTAACAGAAGTATCACTTTCAAAACAAATGAAGTACTAGTTCCCCTATACTGAACACTAGTCACACCTCACCTGGAGTCCTGTATCATCTGAATGGAACAAGGTAACTTAGTGTCCTACAATAGCAGGGGGTTGGACCTGATCACCTTCTGGCCCCTTCTAAATCTATTACGATTCTTGAAAACTTTGTGACCTTATTTTTAAGGTCAAAAGGATATTAACGTATTTTGCGTAGCAATTAATGAGCAAGAAATACTGAAAGAGGAAGTACAGACAGACATCAACAAACATGATACAGAGTTTCATTAAAATATTTTAATCTTAAGATATAGGTTATATTTCAGTGTGATACAAGTAGATAATAAAAATGAGCATAGATTCAAAGATTTTTGCCCTTACTAATGTTTGTTGGTACAGATGAAACCCTTCTGAGAACAAGTCTGGGCGTGTGCTTTGTTCAAAGTGTATCAGAACACAAGTCCTATGCACGCCCTGCAGAAACAAAGCCCTGCTTATCATTATATGCTGGGAGTTGAAGGACCTTTTTTTCTCTGTAAACATGCATAGAATTGCTCGTTAAGCGACATCTAAATGCTCCCTCAGTGCTAAAAATATATGTTGGCAATACCCAACGAAGTCTAAAATTCCTAACATCAGCATTTTTATATCTTTAGTAAAATGTTTGAAACTGGAAACTACATTGCTGCTGTCAATGCGTATAATTTGGCTCTTCGCATTAATAATAAGATTCCAACATTATACTTGAATCGAGCTGCTTGCCATCTTAAGCTGAGAAACCTACACAAGGCAATTGAGGATTCATCTAAGGTATTTGTTTTTCTTAGAGGTTTTAGACCTACAGCAAATTTTTCTATATATATTTTATTTTCTATATCGCCCAACAGCCAAAGCTCTCTGGGTGGTTCACAAAGCCCCCACCGATAGTTATTCAACAGACAGAGTCTGGCTTATCAAGTTTAGTTGTTTATAGAGATAGCACAGAATATTGTCTACAAATAAAATCAGATTTCCTGAAGTATTTCCAGTTCATATGATGTAAACAGTGTTGGAACCTTCAAATGTGTGAAGAGGGAAACTGTGGGTGCCACCAATCAAAAAGACGCACACTGTGTACAGGGTCCATTATAACTTGAACTCCATGGTCAAATCTTGGTTTTTTGCCACTCCAAACTGGTGAATCGTGGAACACCATTTTCACTCTGTGATGTCTCATGTCAGTGCTCCCATTTATTGTGAACAAGGTAACTGTCATCCCCATGACTATAGGAATATATATAAACATCATGTCCCCTTGTCAGAGAGGTGCAACTGTACAAGCACTACCCTATCTTGGGTAACACTATTTCACATTTGCTGATGCCACTTTCTTCAAATTTGGGAGTGCACTGCCAATTTCTGGGAAAATTGGCCTCTCCCAGATGAGTATTCATCAGAGCTGAACCCCAGCAGAATGCAGTTTTGTGCGGCACTGCTATGGTGATGTCCCAAGTTGTTGTCTAGCTTGCCCAGAACATTCCTGGGTGCGTCGTCATGGCTCATAGGTTATGATATGGGATAGAACAAGTTAATGGACAAGTTTTCACACACTTTGCTGAAGATTAGGGCCAAGTGATGCTTGCTGCTTGCAATATTTGATGATCCCTGTTTAAAAGATGAAGTATATTTCCCAAATGTGGAGCTTCACTAAGATGCAAGGCACCAGCCACCTTCATAAGGCTCAGCTCTCAGGTTCATTCCAGTGTGCCTCTCCAGAGGCAGGTGCCTTTGCAAGTGGGGACGAGGACTCGAGCTGTTGGAAACAACTGTTGGGCATTTATCCATGGGCCTGCCGTTGCCGTCAAAGGGAAACTTGGCTTACATATAATCGCAGATTTATCAGCGTGTGCATTTTTGTTTATCAAGGCCCTGGATTTATTGACTCCATCTGTTCCTGAAAATGCTAAGGCTAGAGTGAAAGCTCATTTGAGACGTGGGACAGCTTTTTGTGAACTGGAATTGTATGCTGAAGGTAAGGTGATGTGGATCTTTGTTTAACTATTAACAGTTAGTTGAAAAGCGAGCAGCTGTTTGTTTATGCAAGAGTCTGCAGCTTCCAAAAGGGCAGGGCCTAAAACAGCAGGCCTGTTCCAATTACCTGTTTGCTCACTGGATGTTTCCATTCGACAAAGAAGTCAGATGGATTTGGGGCTTGTTGTGCATCATCACAGTCATTCATGATCATGTCCCACTGTTGATGTTTCTGAAACATCACTTCAGAAATCTGGCTTGCAGTTCTCAGACCTCACTTTGGGGAGCAGCATTTTGTATTTGATGTATCATTTGTATTTTGCTGAAGAGATGCCTGGTCTGCAAATGCTGTGGTTTCCTATGGGAGACCATGCGCCTTTGTGGCCAAATTTGAGCTTCATGCTAAGGGAGGACAGTGGGATGGATGGTGAAGAATTGCCCCACAGGCCTACATTTCAGAATGCTCTGGTTGGCTTGTGTCTTTGACAGTTGTCCCACACTGAGCCATGGATTCTCCCTGTTAGGCTGTAATCCTGTACCTGCTTAGCTGGAAGTAAGTGTAGTTGCATAGGATTCTGCCATAAAAGTTGGTGTCTCTTCCACCTTTAGAACTTAACATATAGATTGTAGGCCATTGTAGGATTAAAACTTTTATGCTGAATTAACTGTAGGTCTTCAAGATTATATTGCTGCTCTGAAGATTGAGCCTACAAATAAAAATGTGGAAGAAGATGCTGAGAAGATTCGGCGTATAATTCAAGCAAGTGAATGATCCGAGACAGCCTTGTGTTTAGTGATCAGCCCTTGGCTGGGGGCAACTTCATGCCTGTGCTGGCAATGCTCAGCTTTCTTCTCGGAAGGGATATTGCTGCTGTATTGGGTGCATGGCTGCATGGTCCTTCTGCACCACTTGACCACTGTCCTAGTAAGTGGAATCACGTGGGGATCGTGATTTTGTATGAGATGTTTGTGTTAATCTTTATAAAGTTTTCCTTAAATGCAGTTAGAGCAGATTTCTTTCTAATTTAGTAACTTGCTCAGTAAGCAAAATAAAGGAATGTTAACTTTGCATAGCTTCAGTTTATTTAAAAACCTGAAAAAATGTCTGCCGATGTCAGATTATATTAGGTATTTGGATGAAATATATCCTTCTTAAGGTGATGAAATAATCACTAGTCTCTCTAGAAGGCAACTTGAAAATAATCCATTAACATATTTCTGTTGGGCAGCATATTGGTACTTATAAAGAATCCAGTTCTAATTTGCAATAGATAATATAGTTGTAATCAAAGCCTATTTAGAATTTGGCCCATAACAACAATCTGTGTAAGTTGGTGGAAGGAGTGCTTCTAGAAGCTGGGTCATCAGGTTAGTCACCCACCAGTCAAGTTCTCACTGAGATGGTAAACCAGTATCTTTGCAGTACCATTTCAGCCAGCAACCAGGGCTCCCCACAGATAGGATATGCTTCTCCATAATGAGGGCAGGCAGGGTTGTGC
This sequence comes from Varanus komodoensis, assembly GCF_004798865.1. Classification (NCBI taxonomy): domain Eukaryota; kingdom Metazoa; phylum Chordata; class Lepidosauria; order Squamata; family Varanidae; genus Varanus; species Varanus komodoensis. The sequence continues at coordinate 3,987,485 of NW_025335817.1, forward strand.
ATGTTTAAAAAGTGAGGATGTTGGGGCAGGTTAGATGTGAATCAGAGCTCGGCAGTGCTCTGATCCAGTGCTCTCCAGCCCTATAGGAACTCCAGCCAGCCAGCATGGACTATCATTATGAGTGTTACGGTCCAAAACATGAGGTGTACTGGGTTGCCTATCCCTGGCTTAAGCTCAGGGATTCTTTCTGCATCTTGTTTGGATTGTAAGTTGTGTGTGTGTGATGTGTGCCCACATCTAGAGAAAGCGTTTTATTGTAAAAGGGTTCAGTTATGACATCAGTGAAAAGTAAGCCTTATAATTAGATTGTATAAAAGCTTTCATATCTTTATTTCCTGAAATACTCAAGAAGGAATGCTGAGTAATGTATATTACTACAACTATAATGTCATGCTATTACACCGTTAAACAGAAAAGCCAAACTGGGACCTCTTAAATGCTTTATTATTTTAAGAGGTAACCAAGAACATTTTATATAGTATTAGCAAGATCTGGGTAATCGTAAACTTTGCTTTTGTCAACACCAGTGTTAATACAGTTAAACTGTGTCAACCCACATTTGAACAAATGATTTGTAAAGGAGTTGTCCTTTGGAAAGAATTTACAGGGTACCATTTGTGAAGTAGGTGGTATAGCACCATACTCATTTGAGGTTGTTTTGTAGAGCAATGGCTGAGGTTTAGTTAAGAAATTGCTAGTGGTGAGAATTTTTGAATCCAGCATACAAGAAAAGACAGGATTGCCAGGGTCTGCACAGGGAAGCCACTGGAAAGAAGCTGCATTCTTTGCTGTGGGTCGTGGTAGCATTTTCTCCTCAGAAGTCATCCTTGGTTCCTATAAAATAAATGATAACAATGTATGCCTTGACAGATCAGTAGTTCACAAAATACTGAATTCTAGCTGTGTAGATAGTTTGTTCATTCTGTTGTTCATTCTGTACTGAGCAGGGATGTGAACTAAGTGGCCTTATGGGCTCCTTCCGACTGTACAATCCTATGATTCTGTATTCACTTCTTTAAAATCAGACTGTGACCTATAAGGGTGAGAGAAATTGACATATAAAAGAAACCCAGTTAAATTCAATAGGACTTCTGAGGGGAAATAGTATGCTGGCTGTGCTGTGCAGCATACAGTTTTCCTTCAGTGCAAATCACACCCTTTGTATTTCATTGAAAGGAGCTCTGCTACTGATTTAAGGAACCCTTCCCTCCATTTTTCCTACATGGACCCACTGAAGCCTGCAGGATTTCTGCTCACATAAGCTGGTCTGCTCTGCAATGCTCAAAAATCAATGCATGGTTATGTTTTATGAGTTGTGAGAGTTCTATTGTAAAACACTGAATCTCACTTGAAAGCCATGCCAATGCAAGGCATTTTTCTCAAGGGTAGAGTGTTTGGTTAATTGCCCACTGACATGTAAGATGTATTTATGAAGTTTTGCATCCCTAGAATTATTCATTAATGACTATTAGCCTTGGTGACTTTATATTACCTCTACTGTTGGAGTTGGTTTTCCTCTGTACCAGCTGCTACGGGATACAAATGGGATGGTGCTGTTGTGCTCACGTCCTACTTGTGGGCTTCCCTCTGGGGCATCTGGTTGGTCACTGCAAACAGAAGCCTGGACTGCTTGGCTGGACCCAGCAGGCTCTTCTGATGCTCTTACCAATCCTACTTTTTAAACGTTTATTACCTTGCTAGCCCACCTTTCCTTCAAGGAATTCAAGGTAGCATACAGGATCTCTCTTCTCCCGTTTTATCCGTGCAAGAATCCCCTGAGATAGGCCAGGCTGAAAGGTAGCGAGAACGGCGGCTTAGCCAGCAGCGGCTCCCCCAGCCGGCAGCTGCTCGGTCGTGACGCGTCAGGCCAGCCCGGGCCTTGCAGCGGCGCCTCCAAAGGCGCATAAGGGCCCGCGGCGCTCTTGCCCCTTTCCGAGCCCGGTTCCTCCTCCTCATCCGCCGGCACTCACCGGCGTCGGCACTTCGCACGTCGGCATGGCAACTGCCTCAGCATCCTCCGCAGCCGCCCTTTGTTGACGCCGCGCCGCGCCGCCCCGCTCCTTCCCGGGGCCTGTAGTTCCTGCGCGCATAGCTCCGCCGCGGCGCCCCTCCGGAGCGGACTACGCTTCCCAGCGTACATCGGGCCGCGCAGGCGCGCTGACATCACCTCTTCCCTACTTGTTTGTTGTTTTGACGAAGTCAGGCTGGAAGCGGCTGCCGGAGGCGAGGGAGGAACGGAGGACGGAGAGAGGAGCCTGCCCGGTGACCGCCGCCCTGCCTCGCCCCGCTGTTGCCCGGCGAAGAGCCGCTCAGGTAAGGGGCCGCTCAGAGGGCCCGGGGTGGCAGCCGCGGGGAGGCGTCGGCCAGGCCCTTGCGCCGAGGCGGAAAGCCGGCCGTGCGGTCTGAGGCCCGTGCTGGCCCAGGAAGGGAGGCGTTCGCGAGGGGCCGCCGCGGCCGCGCTGAACGCGGGCCAAGCGCCGCGGGAGACTGCGGCCTCATCGGGAGCGGCGTGCGCGTTCCGTGCTCTGCTTATGGCTTCCCGAGGCACTTGAGCCCGGCTGGGCCTCTGCAGCACCCCCGCGACCTCCTGCAGAGCCTGGGGCTCCTGGTTTGGGGCTGCAGCATTCATGAGAGCAGTCGCCTGTGAGCAGGTGCAACTACTCACGTGCAGACTTGCAGCCTGGCACACATGCAAATCCTAACGGCACTGTAGGCTGGTGGAATCTGAGATAGCGCGACTGACCAGGAAAGTGTTCTGGGATCGTGATGGGCAGCTCGATGCAAATATCGACTAGCTGCGTGGCTGCTCTGCAGGCAAACTGCATGTGAGGCCTTAATTAGAGAAGAGGAGGAGGGCTCCCTGTACGGGACTGCCCCATGCAAACCTGTTGTGCACGCACTGTACCATGCTCGGTTCTAGTACTGCACAGTTATCTAGCCTGATGCAGCATAAAATAATGTCTAACATAATGTATAAAAAGAGGGATTGACGCATTGATACCCCTTTCCTGAGGGATCTGTGCTTTCAGCTTGGGACACATTGTGGTCTGGGTCTTGTTGGTTGAACCTAGGATGGGTGGGAGGGTGCTGTCCTGGCTTTGTAGTGAAAGGTGGAACTTGAAGACCTGTTGGCGCTTTATCCCAGTTTTGCAATCCTCTGAATGGTACTGACTGGCTGCTACAAGGTCTCTAGTGCAGACTGGAGGCTTTTTGATTTCAAATGTATCTGTTTAAATTTTAGCAGTATGTTAGAGTACAGTGTCGCCTCTCCAACAGCTCAGCCCTAACAGTCTCCCACAGCAGGCCTGTTTTTTATTTTCAGCCCTTTAAAAAATGTCAGAAAATTCCAGTGACAGCGATTCATCTTGTGGCTGGACAGTCATCAATCATGAGGTATGCGGCATCTGTGCATTTTATGGGGCCCTTCAAACTTATCACACCTTTGCTCAAGTTTCCTTCAGCTGCCCTGGCTGTGCATCCAGTGATGGGAGGGTCCTTTGGGTGCTTCTTTGCTGTGACCAGCTGGGCAGCCACAGAGTTCTTGACTCAAGTAGGCTGAGCAAGCATTGCTCAGGGGAAAAGCAAAACGGCACACAATTGCTGAAAAAGCTGCTTGCTAATTTATTCTTACAAGTTTTTATATCCCATTTTAAGATAAAAATATTTTCAAGGATTTTTAGAAATAACAGCAACATAATAAAGTCATAAAGACCCTAACAAATAAAATTTCAGCATCCTTTTCACTGGGTTGTTGATGTTGGATGGCACTGTAGCCTATGGGGCAGTGGATGGCCCAGCTGGAGAAGCCTCCCCAGTCCTCTTTCCTCCTCCTCCCTCTCTGTCCTCTTAACTAGACAGAGCAGAGAACTGATCAGGAAGTACAGGCGCTTCTATAGCCTCAGAGCTGTTGCTGCAAAATTAACTTAATTGCACAGTCAGAAATAAAATTTGATTTCAGACAAACTAGACATTTTGTTAGCTGTGTCCTGCTGGTTTCCAAGAACCTTGAAATCATTCCTTGCATACCTCCAAAGGCCCCTGCAGATGATCTGCTTAAAACTCTGACTGAAAGTCAGAGACCTCTGTAGTCCCTGCACCTGTGTTCTTCTGTCTGTGCTGAGCCAAAACAGGAGGATGAAGGAAGTCCCTGTCTGATTCAAAGCGTGGCTGGCAATCCTGTGGCCTTGCAGAGGTTGCTGGCTTTGTCATCTCTGAGCAGGTCATGCTGGCTCAGGCTGATGGGAGTTAGATTCCACCACCTTTGCAGGACAGCAGGTGGGTGCTCACCTGCCCTAGATGTAGAGAAAAACTGGCTGCCATTCCTTGCCTTCCAGAACTCTGGACTTAAGCTAGTGAGGTTCTGTTCTAGTTCCAGATAACAACCACTTTTCTGTGAATCCATGTGAATCTGATTGTATTAAAGGCAGGAATGGAGCATAATGGGATGATGCCTCTTGTTCTTCATATCTCTGCATAAATCAACATTCTGGGCAGGAAACAAAATGGCACATTGACTGCAGCGCATTGACACTCACCATGAACAGTGACTGCTGGCTCAGTCATGGCGGCACCCCAGCAAGAGCTGCAGTTCAGCGGGGAGGGAGCCCCCACTCTTCACACAGCATGTCTGCATTTGGTCCTCGCCTTCTCTAGGCAGGGCAGCGAAAGAAAGACCTTTTTCCTGCCAGAGACAACCCCCCACCCTGCAGAGAGCTACTGCCAGCCAGCAGAGACCAGACTGGGCTGCACTGGACCTGGGACATGGCATCTTCTGCACCCACTGCCAGAATGAGGGCCGACTGGGAGCGGCAAAGCTGGGCCAGGTGCTTTGGCGGGGAGGCAGCCGCAGTGTTGTTTGCAGGCATCTTGAACTGTGTATTTCCTGAGCATGCAGTCGATGGAAAATCCTGGCTGGAGGCTGCTTGCCATGAGTCAGCTTAGGTTCCATCCCAGCCAATGCTTGGGTTTCACTGGAAGGGCCTCTTTTCCCCCCAGGGCTCCGACGCTGAGGCTGTGGCATCCGAACCTGAAGGCACAAGTGGCCCTGCAGAGCTGACCTTGGCAGAGCCTGCAGCCCTCCCACAGGAAGATGACCAGCAGGAGCAGCCTGCCGCCTGGCAAAGTAAGGCCTAGAACAAGGCAGTGCCCTTCGTGCTCATGCCAGAATGGAGCAGGGGAGGTGGGTGTCTGGCCCAGCCCTGCCGACTCTTCACTTGTGCAAATGCACCTCCGGCAGAGGCGGAATGGCCCTGGCATGGCAAGGGAGCCCTTGCCTGGTGAACATTTGGACTCTCATTCAGTCTGCAGCAGCATCTCCAGGCCAGGCTGAGAACACCGTCTGCCTGAAGCCTGGAGTGCCACTGCTGCCCGCGCTACAGGGCTGGAGGGCTGTTGGCCTGACCCCGTAGAAGGCCGTTTCCAGTGTTCCCCTCTGTCACACTGCCAAGCAACCTGCCCTTGTAAGAGACTTCTCTTAATGTTCAGCTGAACTCTGCTTCGCTGCAACCTCCAGCCGTGTGAGCAAGTCTGCTGCATCTTCTGCAGGACAGTTGTTCAAGATCCTAGGCGCCCACGATCATGTCTTCCAGGCTAAACATTTGTAGCTCTGGGATGGAGTAGCCTGGTGTTCTGCAGCAGCAGGGGGTTGGACCCGACGGCCTTCACGGCCCCTTGCAACTCTACTCTTCCATGCTTCTGTGATTCTTTCATGCTTCCTCACTGGGCTTGGTTTGCAGACCCTCCCCAGCCAGGACAGTGAAAGGGATTAAACAAGCTGGATCTGTCATGTAGCAGAAGGCCAGCTGAGATTAAGATGGAGTCTGTGGCTGTCGTAGTGAGTCAAATGCTTCTGGTTTCAAGTGACTGCCAGTACATTTCCCATTTCTACATACGGTCTAGAAATGGACAGGGCATGACTACAGAAGTATCATAACCTGTTGACTCACTTGGCTTGCAGATTATGTATCTTGGTCTAAATCAGATGTAAGGCATGATTTCTGTTACTTAAGTTGCAGTCTGCCTGTTACTGTCCTGCTCAGTGTATTCTAGAAACAGCAGAATTAGACCACTGGTGATAAGCCAAATATTTAGTAAGATGAATATGTAATGTGCAAACTGGAAATAGCCAGAATGCAGCTCATTGACTACGGTGTGGACTTGGTATCCAAAGGCTGCTGAGAAAAGGCCAAGGAATGATGTGGCTTGGCTGGGACTTGGTCTCTTACCCTTCCCAGGAGTCTTAATTTAAGAGCCTATTTGCATGTCACACCCAAGTGGGCCATTATTCGTGGTTGAACCGAGCCTCTTCGAGGAGGTCGTTCTGCAGTTGGAGTGCCACCACGAAAGAGGCCCTCCTCCCTGTAGCCAGCTGCTTTGCTTCCTTTGGTAGAGGAACCCAAAGGAGGGCTTCTGGGGGTAACCATACGGTAGTTGCTAGCAATCCTCCACGTCCAGCAAAGGTCCTGCAGCTTCCCAGCATGACTGACTCTGGAAAGCTGCTTCAAGGGCAGCCTTTGCTGATCCCTGTGTCTGCAGTTCTGCACTCAGTTACTTGGGTGTAAGCCACATTGAGCACAGTGGGACTTACTTCCAAGTAGAACTTACAGGATTACACCGCAGGCTTTTGTACCATTATAAAGCGCACCGCAGAATGGTTGGCCAGTCTGTCCAAACACTGAGTAGGAATTTCTGTTGAGAAGCGTGTGCGCCTGCCTTTTCCTGGGCTTTAGTCCATTTGAGATAGCTGCCTTCCTTGGCGGAGGGTCTGCAGTCATCCTCCAACAACTGTGTCTTTGTATAGCTTGCTTACTTTTTTAACCGTGTGAGTGTAGTTCCTGCTCTCACCTCCCCCCGGCTTATTACTGACTGTGGGAAACTGGATTGGTTTTATGATACGAGAGTGCACGCATGCACACATGCAAAGCAGCAGGCATCTGAAGTAGTTAAGTGCTTAATCTTTCACCTCTATATATTCCAACTTTTATTATTGCAGCTGATTTTGGCCAAGGTGATGTGTCCTCAGTTGTCGAAAGTCATTCTGTCCCAGAGACTGCAAAACCTGAGGTGAGTGGTGATCCAACGAAGCACAGAAGTGTCAGAGTACCAAACTGGAGGGTGTTAAGGGAGCCAAGACTATGCAGAAACCACAAGGAGACACTTCTCTGAAAGGGCCGTGTGAATGAGGTCAGACTGGGTGGACCCAAGTGGCTTGTGCATTTGCAGCCGGAGGGTGGTGTGGTAACATCACAGTGCCTGGAATAGCCCCAATTTTCATCTTCTGGGGCAAACTTTTCTTAAGCCAGGCTGTTGTGCAGCCTTTTAAGTTCTGAATCACTGCGATGTATCGCTCTAATTAGAGGGTGGGCATCAATGTTGTCCGGCTGATGCTCAAATGATTGTAATAATGTTCTGTGGATATTGTGACTTGCATTGTTGTGATGCCTTGAGTGGTGTGTGTGGATTAGAAGCCCATGGTAGAATTCTGAAGGAGCAGGAGATGTGCTTTTCATCATGCTAGAGACCCACTTGGCCTCATATTCTGTCACCCCCGTGGCCAGCCAGGAAACAGGAGCAGGAGTTGTCCAAAAATATCGGAGCAGGATTTCATCTAAATAAAAGGAGGCTCTCTTCATTAGCCAACATGTTATAAAAGCAGAAAGGAAAGGCAGGCCGTGGTACAGCCACGTCACCCACACAGGCAGACTCTTAAGAGGAAACATGGGAGAATGTGGCAGACATTCCAATGACTGGAAGAAACGTGGAGCTAGAAGGATGGAAGGGAGAAAAGGGGGAAATATGTAAAGTTGTTGATCTTCATGTTTATGATACAGTGCATTACTTTAAATGTACAAGAAATGCCAGTTTTCTGTTTTCCTCTTTAAAAAAAACTTCTGCAAAACCTAGATTCTGCACACAGAACCCCCCCCCACCATCACACCCAGAATATAAAAATTCATTTTTTTCTTTCATGCTTTGCAAGCTGTTTATAGGTGAAACACTGTTGTTGGTGTAATTCTGTCCTTTGACCTTCTATCCAAGGACAAGGACAAGAAGGGAGGGTTGCCAGAGGACAGTTCCTGTGTGGGGGCAATCAGTGATGATTCTGACATTGTGACACTCGAGACCCCAAGGGTGGAAGAAGTCGGGAGCCAGGAAGAGGCCGTGCCTCCAGCCGAAGAGGCTCAGGTCTCCGAAGATTTCAACATGGGCTCTTCTACGAGCAGCCGCTACACCTTTTGTCAGCCAGAAACAGGTACGTGGAGCTCTTCCATTGTTTGGTGGCCAGGGAGAGTCCACAGGCAAACTTCGCCATGTCACATGTCCTGCACTTGTGGAGTGCGAGTGTCCCCAGACTTTTGCCAGGACTTGGTTCTTCTTCCTTGTGCTGTGCAGGTGAACGGCATGAAGCCATTTTCAGCTCCCTGCTGAGCTCCAGGAGAGCTGGTGTTTGCTCGGGCAGCCATGATTTCATCCGCAAGATGTGATCCTGCACGTTGCTTGGGTCCACTTCCTTGCATTTGAAGTAGCTGAAAAAACTGCCAGTTGATCAAGCATCTGATTCTTGTGGCTCTGTGCATCATTGGATTAGTCTTCTGTAGGACAGGGGGGTTGTATGCCACTTTCCAGCAGCTGAAAGCCAGAGGGCCAGTTAAGAAGAGCTAATTGTCTCTTGGGTCCCCTCCAGAATCCTTCCTTTGGCAGGAGCTCCCAGCCCAAATTTGTACAGAGCTGGAGTATTTGCTGAAGTTGCCCCTGGAGCAGCAGTCCAGTCTCTCAGATCGGTCTCTTTCCTGCACATAACAGCAGCAGTGACAGGAAGCAGCAAGAATTTACCTCAGGGTAAACTTCCTCTTGCACAACAGCACCAGTGGCATAACTCGGATGCAAAACAGAGTCTTGTTTGCCCTCTCTGTTAATGGGGAAAGGGTTAGAATAATTTGGACTCTTGGCTATTTTCCCCTTTACCTGAGAATGAGTATTCTTCTGTTTTGGGGAAGAGTGGCTGGAAGTTAATATTCAACCTGTTCAGCCTGGGCCCAGATTCCTATGTTGTGTGACTTCCAGTTTGCTTTCTGGCCTGTAACTCCTGTACATAGCCTACCATTCATTTCTAAGCCATGTACATTAGAAATTGCTTGTTATAAAACAAAGTTTGATGGAAGAATGACCTTGCCTGAATTTCACTTGTTGATTAAGGTGGACTGGTTCCAAAAGATGCTCAGTTTCCTAGGACTATGATTGAGGTGATGCTGTAGTGGAAACAGCAGAAACGTTTTGCCTCCCTGAGGATGGTGTACTACCTAGAGGCAAAAGAAGGACACTTCAAGTCTGTCTTTAGCAGAGCATAACTTCTGATCTCGGGCTATTCTGCATGTCTCCTGCTTAAAATCTACTCTAAGAAAGGAGACAAAGGTCTGAACAGGGGCAGAACCAACTGGAATGAAGCTGTGCATATGGAAAGATGTCGTTGGTCCGATTCTTCCGCTCTTTCCCATGATGCGCGGTGAGATTGAAAGAGACAGGGATGTGGGGCCACTGCCATTGACAGCTACTCTCGTAGGCCAGGAGCTTCAGAAAGTCATTCTGACAGGGTCCAGAAGGGAAGCCCCCAATGTCCGAAGAAATCCCAGCTTCAAATTTAGTAGCAGTGGTCAAGTGTAATGCACTGCCTGCATGCGCACGCACACACCCTACTCTCCGAATTGTGGCGGGGTGTTTAGCTGCCGTTTCCTCACGGTCAACATCTCTTCCTTGTGTTCTATGTGCAAAAGCCAACACGTGGCTGGAGGAGCTGTGGAGGATCCCACAGGGCATAAGCAGATGGGGTAAGCGAGAGGGAGTGCAGGTGCGGGCTGCGCCCCTCCGTGGGCTGGCGTGGCCGGACCCAGCTGGCTTGTGTCTGGCGGGAGCTGTGGCTTGCGGTGTGGTGGGCACTGCGGTGGGGGCACTTGCAAGTGCTTGCGCAGGGTTCTGGAAGGAGGAGGCCACCTGAGGTGCAACCTGCAGCGGGTGCTGAGGAAGAGGCATCTCTGGGGACGGGCGCATAATGCTCGTTCCGAAAGGAAAGTTGCCCTGCCGGCGAAATAAACCGTAGCGATCGTGAGTTGTCTTTGTGGAGCGTAACGGAGTGCTGTTCTAAACCCGGCATGGTGGACTGCCAGCACAGCTCCTTTTGTCTCTGACTGGCTGTTTTTCCCGCTTGTGTGCCGTGTGGCCCAGTTATTAGCGCTTGAATGTGGAGTGCGAAGCCTGCCTTTACCTTCATTTAATGTGCATGCGGTACTGAAGAAACGCGTTTGGGGTGACAGAGCTCAAACGTGAAATTGCCGGCCTTCTCACGGAAGACGTGCCACGTCCCCAGGACCAGCCTCTACAAGAGGACTGGAGAATGGCCAAGGCAACGCCAGCTTTTAAAAAGGGATCCGGGGGATTGCAGGCTGGATAGCTCAGTGTCAGTTCTGGGAAACTGGCTGAAAGCGTGATTAACGGTAAAATCAGGACGCACACAGGGGGACCGGCCCTGCTGAGAGAGAGTCAACATGGCTTCCGCAAAGGTAAGTTCCATCGCACGAACTTAGTAGAACTCTTCAATAGGACACGTGGATGGGGCCCTCTGGGAGAGAAGCTTTACTTGGACTTGCAACTGACACTTTTTTAACGAGACACAAAATGTTGATTTCGGTGTGAAGAGTTTGTTTGGACTGGAAGTTATTCAGTTATTTTAAGGAAATCACCCAGTGCTTCCCTTGCAAAGTAGGCATAACCATATTTTGGCAGCAGGTTGTAGTTCCATAGACGAAATGGCAAATGCAGTTTAATATAAGCAAGTATAACGTTGGGGCAACCCCCCCCCCACACACACACACACAACTTCAAGTATGGGCTGCTGGGATCTGAGCTAGCAGGGACAGAGCAGGAAAGGGATCTTGGGGCAGCAGACAGCTCAATGAAACTGTCAGCCCAGTGCACAGCTGCTGTGAAACAGGCAGACCCCATGTGAGGCATGAATGATGTAGAAAACATGCTCAGCTCCCGCCACTCGCTGTATGGCCAGCCCCCTTTGCAGGGCGCTGCAGGTGCTGTACATGGCGGGGCCCCCACAGTGCTCCTTCTCAGCTTTTGCTAAGGTGCCAGCAGATGGCGGCCTGGAAGGCATTTTGGAAGGAGGGGTGCGCTGCGCTCTGGCCACCTGGTGCGGAAAGAACCTGGAGAGGTTCTGGTGCCCTCAAGCCAGCTTTTCCAAAGGGCTGTTAGGATGGGCAGCCTCTTACTGGCCATTTTTAGCGACTAGCATAAGAAAACGGGACGCTTTTTCCTTCCTCTTCCTTTCCTTCCTTCGTGGATCAGCAGATGGAACGGTTCCCCTTGCCTTTCTCTCCACCACACCCAGTAGCAGTAGCAACTCTATCCAGCCACAGGACTGGCTGACTTTTCTTTCTGACAGACCAGCTGGTCTTAACATGCAGCCAAGCAGATTTTAACTGGCATGTCACATATCTGAAGTCACAGCCATTGTCCAGATACGACTGGGTGTTGGCATGCGCTAACACTGAATGCACTGTGGCAGTGGATGTTGAACGTACCTGCTTGATTGCTCGTCCTGCTCGCACACAATCCAGGACGATAGGCAGAGTATCACAGCGAGGGAGTGCTGAGCGGCCTGCGTTACACTACTTGAGCGACAGAGCCAAACCCTGCGCTGCAGGCAGAAGGGAAGGCAAACCCGAAGCAAGGTTGCAGCTCCTCATTTTGGTTCACTGAAGGAGAAGAGGGATTCCCCCGGTGCCTGGATTCATAGAGCTTGTAGCCTTAGCAACCCGGAAAACCAGCTTTTCTTAGGTAGCCTTTAAAACCTCATGCATGTAGAATTTTCTTCTGCTGTAGAAGACCCTCAACTGCCCTCTAAGAGGGGGTGAGTGGGAAAAATGAAACCTCCTTTGCTCCATCTGCCCTCTGTTCATGGCAAGGGCTTGTGTGGCTGCTTTCTAGCCTTTCCACCTCCTTGCCCAAGTGGCGAAGAATCGAGCAGCGATGAAACCAGCCACCGCTCCAGTCCTGCCCTGCGGCGCCGGCGTGCGAAGAAGAGGCTTATCTCAAGTTCCGAGTCAGAGGAGGCACCGCCTCGTGAGCAAGAACCCGAGCCGGCCCAAGATCAGTGGCGCAAGCATCACTTCAGCGGCGGCCTGAATAGATGCATCACCCTGGCTTTGGTGATCGCGATCAGCATGGGCTTTGGGCATTTTTATGGTGAGTGGCTCAGGGCGCTTTCTATAGGCTGTCGCTGCATCTACTCTCTGAAATGGGACCGTTCCTTTTAGTACCGCAGCAAACGCTCACCTTTCCTCCAGGTGTCCCCTTAAAAGTGTTCACACATGAAAACTGAGCCACATTTTCAGTCCCCGGGTGCTCTTCTGCTGGTTGTTGGGGCTCTGGCACTCCTTCCTAGGTGGTCCTTTGGGGGGATGGCTGCCAGCCAGACTGCAAGAGGCGCATTCTAGGACATGACTGGCTGGGCTCCACCTAAAATTGCTGCCAGCTTTTAGCCTGGGAGCAGTGGAGCTGCTACTGTACTCAAGCACTAGGAATTGTACCGTTGCTGGGAGCTATGAAGAGCAGGTTGGACCCCCGTGGAGGGAATCCCTTTCTGCTCGTGTGGAAGGGACACCAGGTGGGGTGGCTTCACCCGTGTATGGCCTGGTTTGCGCTAATGAGCATCCACACCTCTGCATCAGAACCCTGCCTGGGCTATGAAGGGTGACAGGTGTCAGCCAGCAGCATTTGGACCTCTCCTCCCTCGCAGGATTCAGGGTGGTGTACCTGGGTTAACCTCCATGTGTGTACACCATCCTGAATGTCTCAAGGAGAAGCAGATTCAGGTGAGGCAGGTGGGAGAGAGGTGCTGCTTGCCACTGCAGGCCAGTAGACAGAAATGCGGGGTTCTGGTGGAAGCAGACGCCTCACCCTCAGCCATACTGTTTGCTGCAGGGTGGAGGCAGGGTGGGGAGCAGACCTCCCCCTGCTCCGAGTAGGTGGCAGGTGCTCACTGAGGCTCCTGGGTGGTCCCGGCATCCCACAGGCACCTCCTTGCACTCCAGAGCCGCGTTTGTACACGGAGCTGAACAACGAGCCGCAAAAGCAGCTGCTGCCACTGCAGCTTGCCTCCGTATCCGAACCGTCCATTGTGCAGCAACCACCCCGCACACCTCGCAAAATAGGTTGCTGTGCAGAGTTCCTTTCGTGGGTGAAATCCTGTTTTCCTAAGGCCAGATTTTTAATGGGTCTGTACAAAAGAAATTAGAATCTAATGACAATTCTGGTTTGAAGTTACCGATGTTTTAGTATGTTGAATTTGATCAAAACTTACGCCTTATCCCTGATTTCTTCCTCAGGAAAGTTGGAAGGTAGGAGGCTTTGTTGGAATGCGTTGCTGTGAGTTTGCAGTTGCCTGTCTGTGTGTGAAGCTTGCTGCCCCGTGCATGCCCTTGGACTGCGGGCAAAGCAGTGCCTGAACGCAGCTTTCCCTGGGACAGCCGGCTGGTGCCAGAGGGCTTCTGCCTTGGCAAAAGGCCCCTCCTGTTTGCAGGCGGTTCTGACGCAACACTCGCATTTTGCAGCCAGGACCGAATGGCTGTCCTGACGCATCCTGAGCTGGCGTGGGATTTGTCCTGGCCTTGCTGCCGGTGGTTGTCCGGGAGAAAGATTAAGAGCTGACATTTGCGAAGGGAAAGCAACGATGCAGGGTGCATGTGTTCTTAACTGAAACTACAAGGTGCCAAAGTTTACACCTTGTCTTCTGATCCCAGAGGCTTCATTCACATACTATTTTTTTCAAAAAGAAGGCTCTAAGTTTTGGACTAGAGCAACGGAGGTGTCAGGAGAGCCTACCCTGGATGTGTCTCTTGGATTGTGCAGCTTTGCAACTACAAAGGAGTTTGCAACTGTGTGCCAGGTTGCCCCCTGTGTTCGTGTGCACTCTCATCTCAAGCAACCTGCTCCTTTAGGGGTGCATCAGAAGTCTTGGCTATTTAGCTTGATCCTCTCTGTGCAATATTCATTCTTTGATAGGGCTTTTATTTTTTTACAGGCAAAAGTTTAAACCTCAGTTGAGGTGTTCCAAACAAGTAAAAGTTGAATCGTTTCCATCTCCACAAATGCACAGTGCTCCCCTAAAGACAAAAGAGCCACTGCCTACACAACCTGCCCAATTTCCAGTTTTTCTGTCAATTAAGAGAGAGAATTTTCTATTTCAAGGTACTGTTCAGATCCAGAAACGCCAGCAACTTGTCGAGAAGACTCATGAAGACGAGCTGACTGACGTGAGGGATCATCTGATTCAGTGCCAACGGGAACAGGGCGTTATGGCGGTCGGTCAGGTAAGGGCTTTCCGGTGCCCAGAAGGCAGTTCAGCGCAAATGCCAGGACTGCCGCCCCCTGCCTGCGCCCTGGTGAGCCTCTTCTCTGGTTACCAGAGAGAGCCAAGTGCGTGCAGGCCGCCTCCAGGCGAGGCGCGGAGGCCGTGCTGTGCGCTTCCCCTCGAGGGTGGCACGTTTGCTCACCGCAGCGCTTGGCGCTCGGAGAAAGCGCAGCAGCGTCTGTGCTCCCAGTGGAAACCGCACAACAAAGGCTTGGGTCAGTGCCGCTTGTGCATCCTCAGGGTTTTCCACTTGGGAGCACCCACCCCCACAGGGGCTCTGAGAGGGCAGTTACGGCTGCTGCCTCGACTTGGGGCATGTCGCCTCGACAAAGCCAGGTGCCACTGCTGTCCCAGTGGAGCACAGGCTTCTGCGCCCGTAGCCTCGGGCGCTTTGTGTGGGCTCCCGAGGTCGGTATGCGCATGTGGGCCATGGAGAGCCCGTGCCATCCAGTCGTCCCTCGCAGTGGATGGAAGCCGCTGCTGGCCACGCCCCTCCTGTGCAGCACCAGCACTTGAAGGCGCACCCCGGGCTGCCTTCTCCTCTCCTTCCCTGCCCTGGGCGAGCGCTGTGCTTCAAGTGCTGCTGGCGTGGCCTGCTCATCACACTGACTCAGCTTGTGGCATCTGCTGTGATTTCCCTGTGCCTCCACTACCCCCATTCACAATACAGGAGTATTTCTTCTTTCTACTCATGTGTTTTTGCTCCCCAAACAGTCTCTCAAGGAAGGTCTGGCAGCGTGCCTGCTTAACACAGAGCTGGAAAAGAGATCCTGTGAATCTCAGAAGCATCTCCTCAGCTCAGAGAACCAGCGCTTAAGAGCGTCGTTAGAGAGAGAGGAAAGCGCCTTGGCATTGCTGCAAGAAGAACTGCGGAAGCTGAGAGAACAAATAAGACACCTGGAGAACGCAGGTCCCAGCCAGGAGTCACCGGTTGCCACTGAAAATCAGAAACTAAGAGCCCATTTGGAAGAAGAAAAGCACAGAATGCAGCATTTTATGAAACAAAAGGAGACTTGGTTGCTGGAGGCACAGATGCTGCGAAGGGAACTGGACAAAGAGCGCCACCTGACGGTGTCTCTCAGGGAAGAACTGGAGAAGTTAAGTGCCCAGCAGGTGACTCCTGGTGCAGGTGCTGGGGATGGCTTGCAGGAGAGCCAAGAAATAGAAGCCTTACAGGGAAGGCTGGCAGAGCTGGAAAAGAAGCTCAGTTTCGAACAGCAGCGCTCTGATTTGTGGGAAAAGCTGTATGTGGAAGTCAAAGACAATGCAGAAAAGCAAGAACAAGTGAAAAAATCACAGGCACCAACTGGGAAAGGAGCAAACAAAGCCAAAAGGAAGCAGAAAGCTACATTTTTGGGCTCTGTTAAAGAAACATTGGATGCCATGAAGAATTCTACAAAGGAATTTGTAAGACACCATAAGGAGAAAATTAAGCAGGCCAAAGAAGCTGTGAAAGAGAACTTAAGAAAATTCTCAGATTCTGTAAAATCCACCTTCAGACACTTCAAGGACACAACCAAGAATATCTTTGAAAGAGAAGAGAAGAAGAAACATGGGGACAGAAGGCAGGAGGCTAACAGAAAAGGAAAGGTGGTTTATCAGGCAGACGGTTCCCACGAAGGGCTGCGCAGCAAGGCCCCAGGCAGCCAGAGAGACTTCAGGGATGGGAAACGATCCAGAGAGCGTCCCCACGTCCTGCATCTTCCCAAGGATCCCCCCACACTGGAAGTCCCCAGAGGCCCCATGTGCAACAAGAAGCGCCACACTGTTCTCAAGGGATGCACAGATATTTTTGACTGTGCCCATCAGGAGTTTGTGAGCCTCTTCAATAAAGTGATGGACCCTATTCGAGCAGATGAATTCAATCAGTTGATGCACAAGTATCTACAGCAAGAAGTGGGCAACTTCCATCACTGGAGAGAACTGGAGGATTTTGTTGAGAGGTTTTTCCACAACGGGGTCTTCATACATGACCAAATGCTCTTCACAGACTTTGTGAATGACGTTAAGGACTATCTTGAAGACCTGAAAGAGTACCAAAGGGGCAGTGACGGTGTTTTTGACGACCTGGATAAATACATCTACAGATACTACTTCCACTATGACCCCTCGCCTCAACACGCACCCAGGTCAGTGCCACATGCTGCCGATAACTGTGCCTGAGCCTGTAGACTCCCAAGAGGCGGCTGCCAAGGAGACCTTGGCCCTTTGGGGGCACCGCTGGTCTGTACCGTGGCTGCTCGCCCAAATAGTGGTGATGGCAGCACTCTCGGGGTAAGGGCGTAGGTTCCACCAGACGTGTTGCTGATTTTTGCACATTAAGGGCTGCAGCACGGAGTTCCCCTTTACATGCCAAACTTGATGCCCTTCCCCGAGTTAATCGTGATCCTTTCGCACAAGTAGGGAGGCTGTAGCTGCCCATGTTCCACCTGCAGCTCCTCTGCTGTGCTTGCTTCTTCTTACTTCTGGGTTCTTCCTTGAAGTTGGGTGCTCTGTCTTCCAGGAACCTCACTGCTCTACCTCTTCTATGGGGATGGTGCCCTCTGGGACTGGGAGGATGCTTGGTCTCTGAAGCAATGCCCTGTGGCTGGTGAGGAGAGCCTGGACTCCGCATGTCATCATGCTCCCAGGCCTCCCATGAAGCCTGTCAGCTGCCTGGTTTCATCTGCCTGGGCAGTTCTAGTTTCGGGGGAGAGGGGGCAGCTCCCTCCAGCGGGGCGAGCACCCAGTGTGGAGGCTCAGATGTGGTAGCGTTTGAAGCATACTGACTGCTCTCCTGTCCTTCCCTTTCAGCCATCCCAGAAAGAGGGCTCCATTCACACATACACAGAGTCCTTCTCAGGAAAGACACGCTCCAAAGCACCAACAGCGCTACAAGAGGGAAGGCAGATGGCAGAAACAGGGGAGCCCCAATGGGAGACACATGGCAAATCTAGAGATAGAAGTGGGCCAGCTGCCCTTTGATCCCAAATACTAAACTACTGTTGTTCTTCGGTATGCACCAAAGCGTGGTCGAGAGAGCGGGTGCTGAACTGGCTCAGGCTCTTCAGAGTTTCAAGTGCACGATTCCCCCTTTCCACCACCCCGCCCCAGAAAGGATCCACCTGGCTTCTAAGTCAGCGTCTTTTCTTGCAGCCTTCAGAGGAAACAACTGTGGGTGCAGTTCTACTATTGCAATAAAGAAGCGGGATAAGCAGTAGCTTGTGTGTGTGTGTAAGGTAAGCTGCTTTGTGCTTGTTGGTGTTACAGTGCAGGCTTGTCTGTCGTATCATGTGCTAATTTCATCTCAAGTGGCTCAGAAATGTGTCTGTTCGGTAAATTGATTTATTCTCGTGTTAGTGCCAGGGCGGAACCTGCTGGTGTGCTGTGTCTGCTGCTTTCCGATTGGCGTCCTAACTTGCATTCGAATTGTCTTGCCCCCTGCAAATTGTAGAAGAGAAATAAAAACCTGGTTGGAAAAATGCTTTATTTATGAAAGGTCTGCACAGCTGTGCATACTTGGGCTCAGGAAGCCGAACCTTCAGCAAGGGGGTCACAGAAGGCATCCGTCGCCATGGTGGGTGCGTCCTTGTCCCGGTGGGTGCGTCCGTACAGCCAGCTGCCGTGTTCTCCAGGTTGCAGTGCAAGTCGCATGAAGTTCGGCTAGATTGCCTCCGAGCAAACAAGGTCAGCGTTTCACTCCCTCCCCTTGTGTCTCATGAGCCACACATGCTGGTCTCTAAACACGTTCAGCCGCCATAGTTAACTGCCTCTGTTTTCAAAAGGCATTTGATTCCTTTTGTAGACAAAAATATAGCTTCCAGTTCGTCCTTGAGGCAGATGGGTATGGAAGAAGGTGGCGGCTTTTTCATAACCATTTGAAGACAGAAATGATGATATATCCTAGAAGTTAAAAAGTGCAGCTCTTATAAAGGTTTCCCCTTGACATTAAGTCCCGTCATGCCTGACTCTAGGGGGCGGTGCTCATCTTCGTTTCCTAGCCGAGGGAGCCAGCGATTGTCCGCAGACAGTCTCCGTGGTCATGTGGCCGGCATGCCTAAACACCGAGGCGCACGGAACGCTGTTCCCTGCCCACCGAAGTGGTACCTTTTTATCTACTTGCATTTGCATGCTTTCGAGCTGCAAGGTTGGCAGGAGCTGGGACGGAGCAATGGGAGCTCACCCGGTTGTGCAGATTCGAACCGGCGACCTTTTGATCTACCAGCCCAGCAGCACAGCGGTTTAAACCACTGTGCCACCTGCCGTCCCCGCAGCTCTTATAGATGTTGTGTATATCCTGTGGGAAGTTTTACTATCCAATAAGCCAGCTGGTTGAAAGTAAACAAAAGGCTCTTAAACCCCCCAAAGAGTCAGCAGTTGTCAACACCCTGTGCCAAGAGAATTGGGGATAGGGAGAACAAGTTGTCTGCCTGAGCCCCATAAAATACCAGGGATTTGTTCAGTAGATAGCAGGGTTCTCTAAAGACCACTTGCAGATTTTAATACTGCTATTTCTCTTTTATTTCCACCCTTGATTTGTTGGGGAATGACTTTCTGCCTGCTAATAAGAAAAGAACTGTTCTCCTTAAGTGCGGCCTCTTCGCTGGGTTATTTTATTATAGGATTAAGCTTCTTGGCAGCACTGCTTATGCTCAGGCCTGTGCTGAAGGCCCCAGGCTGTTGCTGCAGTGACAATGTCACAAGACGGACAGAGCACCAGCAGCATGTCAAAGAACGGCGGGCAGGAGGAAGTGCTTCTGCTGGCCGCACAGACTTCCATGGCTGGGACTCTGCTACAATGGGCCAGTATCCAGGTGACCTGAAACACATTCACAGGGGAGCAGAGCACCTGCCAGTCGCTGCCAATGGCCATGTGGGTCTTGCCCTTGTGTACACAGGCTTGAGGCCTTTTGCATTCCCTTTCTGAGCCTATGCAGAGATGGGGAGGCCTCTCTCGGCAGACAAGATGCTATCGCTGGTGGTGCAAGTGGCTCTAACGGAAGGGGGCTTTCCAGGACACCCACAAAGGAGCTTGTTCTGCTGGTCGAGGTGGCTATAACTGAACCCTCAAGGTGTTTAATTCTGCCACAAGCCACAGGACGGGGAAGTGTTGCCCTCTGCTTACCTGCTTGAGAGTGCTGAATAAGACCAAGTGTGAAGGCAACAGCGTTGTGTTAGAAAACTCTTCTTGGAGCCACTGAAGGGGGCTGGAGTAAAACAAGTCTGCTTCATCAAGGTAATTCGTCCTTCCCATCAAATCTGGAGGGCACTGAAGGAACCTCAGCTGCAGCCGGCAATGAACGTGGCTAGGAGAGGAAGGGGATGCATTCAGATGCTGACAATGGCAGCTAGAATTAGGCAAGCAAATCTTGGCGGTGCTTTCCGCACCTGTTGAATGAGAATCACAGGGGAGGTGGGCATTCATTGCTGTGCTTGGGGGGCTCTGGACCAACGTAACTCCACCTGTGGGGTGGGGGGAGGGCTTGGCAGGGACTTCAGCTCACTGCTAGAAGCGCAGGATGGATGGCAGTTCGGGACGAAGCTGGTGCCTTAAGGCAGAAGGCAGCGAGACCCCTGTGCTTAGGAGAGAGAATGGCAGGTGGAAATGGCTGGTCTTTCCAGGACACACTGGAGACACCGTCAGTGTGACTGCGTGCAAGGGACGGGGCCGCCTGGTGGCAGGCAACAAGCCATGACATAACGCCAGAAGAGCGGCAGTAGGAATGTGAACACTCCCAGTATGCTAATTTGTCACCCACGATGATTCCGAAGCAGCTCGCTTCCAAGCAGGGCAAGCACCGTACAATCCTCTGCTTGTCTGCTCAGGAGTGCTGCTGCATTCAGTGGAGCTTTCTCCAAAGAGACGCAGCTGCACAGCTGAAGACCCACTGGCCTCCCGTCCTCTGACCTGTAATGAGGAGTTGAATGGCACGGCATCAGCATAAGGACGGATGTCTCTTCCGGGACGGAGGAGCTGCAGAGCCCTTGCAGGTAGCCCATGACATCGAGGGCTCCACGCTGGTGGACCAAACCCGTGTAGAGTGCAAGCAGCGAGTTGGAGATCACCAGGAACGAGACAGCCGCCTTCCTCCACCGCCTCAGCTGGCTCAGGGAATGCCCTGCGGGGGCAACCCTGTTAAGTATATTTGGGAAGCTCTCTCCCACAAGCCATGGCGGCACATGCTTGCTCCACGCTATTAGGGTGTGGCCATATGGGGAGAGCAACCGAGACCTTGACAGGTATTTCTAGGGCTGCAAAGCCATGGCTCTCCCCCAGTCTCAAGCAGTTCCAAGAGGGTGCGGCATCCAGCACCCCCCCGCCCGACACGGCCTAGGTCTTCCCCCCGTTTGCTGTGCCTCAGGAAGATGCCATTAAGAGACTGGGGCAAAGGGTGGGGAAGATAAACGAGGAAGCACCAACTTAACAGAGCAGAAATTGGGGGGAGGGGCCCTCCTCAGCTCAACCAGCCATTCCTTCAGCGTGCGGCCCCCCTCTTCCACTGCCTGCGCATGCATGCCCAGACTTGCCAGCACCTCTTGGCTCTCTGGGAATACCCCCTGCCCTGCCTTCCTTTGGGCCTGCCTATCCCTCCCTTTCCCCACCAGTCAAAGATGTCTTTATTTGTCAAAGGACGTTAAATGATGTACTACTGAACAATTTGCTGTTCTTTGTTCAGACTGGGTGTTCACGGGCGGCAGTTCCTACCGTCCATCTCACCACTGGCTGTGCTGGCTGGGGAGTGTGGGAATTGCAGTCCCAAGCACAACTGAAAGGACACGAGTTCCCCCACGTGCTTTAAACCGCTACTAACCATGTGGAACATTCCCACTGCAAGCAGTGGTATCGGGGCCTCTCGGCTGAAAAGCAAATAGCCAGTTCTCGGAATCGCTGGCAGCCAAAACCACCCCTGCTTTACACTTCCCCAGTCTAGGTGGACCAATGCTTGTTATGGATGGCGTCGTGCAAGTCTCTCACGGTGCTCTGCCGTGAAGCCGGCCCTGCACTGGCCTTCCACGCTGCGGCGCCTGCCATGGCAGTCCTTGGACTGGCCCGATTTCTGTCCCCACATTAATGCTTGCAAGATGGTCGTTCCGAGTTTCAAAGCACTGCACCATATTTTTAGAATTGAGAGCGACCTTTCCCAGAAAAAAAAAAATATCAAAACCCAGCAGGAGCTGCAACTTTTTGCGGATGCACTTTTTCAAGTAGCATTTGAGGACTTCTCAAAAGAAGCTACGGGGCACAGCAGGCATTTTCCAGGCCACTGCATGTGATACACAAGCCTGGGCTGCTGGGTGCTGAGGGTTAGCCAAGCAGTGAGCCACTCTTTCGCCCCCGGCCCGGAAGTCACATGTCATGCTTTGCAAGAGGCCAGTCCTGGTTTGCCAAGTGACAGCGCAAACAGCAGGCAGCGTTGGGCAGGGACCACACTTGGGCTGTTGAACTGACGGGTGGACCAGGCCAACACCACTCAGCTTTTCCCTCACGTTTAGTGAATGGAGAAGCCCTGAAAGGACCACCTGCTTCCATAAAAGTGCCACCAAGGATTTCAAGCTGACGGGCTTACCACAAAATGTCATGCACAGGGGCAACACAGGATACACAAATCTGAATTCTTTGTGGCTCAGTGTACTGCAATAAAGTGAGAAGAACGTGAGGCATCTTGGCAACATCTCCCCACTTCAGCAAAGCCCAGCAGTCACTTCACATGGTCATGATCACCACCAAGCATGTTCAGGAGAACTGGTGCCTGAATTGGCGTATTTTTTCTTTCCCATCTTTTTCCTTTTGTTACCTTTTACTAGATTTGTCACCCATTGATTTGCATTGCAAAGCACCTCGCAAAACGGTGGTGCCCCCAATTCAGTAGTCAGCCAGCACAGGTCAAGGTAGAAGGAAGCATACCTGTAGACAGCAACTGTCCAAAGCACCACAGCGAGGAACAGGCGATGCCTCTTCGGGGCCCGGAAGCAGCCATGGACGAAGAAGGGGAGATGAGGGCCGATGACCACCGGCAGGCCCTGCGTCACGTACCAGTGCCAAGGGTGGGTCCCGTAAAAGGAGGCCACGTTCTGCAGCGCATTAAACTTCAGGAAGTTCAGCTGCACTGCGACCCACTGCAGGCATAGGAAAACAGGCAACAGCGGCTGTCAAGCAAGGAAGGGGTGGCGGGGGAACCACTGCAGCTCCTTGGCTAAGTGGCAGGCTGGGAGTTCTGAGCCACGGTCGACTTGCCTTGCCAAAAAAGATTCGGTCGACTAGTAAAGAGCCACCCAGGGCGATCAGTCTGTGAACAAAAGGAAGACACCGATGGCAGCTAGAGAGATGGGGTCCCCCTGCACCCACCACCACCGCCTCCCCTCCCAGCCAAGCTCAGGTGCCCTTCCCAGGGGGCCCCCCACCCCCATGAAGGGCATGCAGAAGCTGCCACCCTGCTCCAGCCAGCCCTCGATTTGCTGCATGCTGCCCAGCCCTTTCTGCTGCCGGTCTGTGCAGTTACCACTGATTGTCTGGCAGCCCACTGTTACCTGCTCAGGTGGACTGACCTGACAGGTACCCTGCTTGTTTTGTTACTGGTACTGCTTTTCTAAAACTATCTGGTATCTTAGCGTTGCTTTTTAGATGTTATTTTTATTATACTGTATTAAGCTGTCAGCTGCCCTGAGTTCCATTTGATGGAAAGCCAGAATTAACGTCTTTATTTGACTGGTTTCCCTGACTGCAGGCAAGAGACACTCACCCCACTGGGATGTAGCTGTAAAGGACAAGATCCCACTTCCTGTGCGCCTTCCAAAAGTGCCAGAGTAGCAGTGGGGCCCACGGGACGGCTGCTGTCGGGCGGATCGTCAGTGCGAGAGCCACGAGGGCCAAGTGGGGGAGGCTACAGGGGAAGTAAAACGGTGAGGACCAGTGAGTTGGGGCAGCATTCACAAGGCCAGTAGGACAGTGCCGGCACACTTCCAGGGTCTGTGTTCTTGTGGCCTGGCAGCTCAGCTCTGCACAGGCTTCCTCGGGAGAACCCCAGGCGAGCGTGTGCAGGGCCGCTGCCTTGAACCCGGGAAATGTTTTAAGCAAGAAGGAGAGGCGGACAGAGTGGCTTTTGCACCTGCCTGCTTCAGCGATGAGGTGGCAGAATTAAGTGTTGCTCCAAGGCCTGCAACTGCTCTGCTGAGGCCACTGTGTCTGGAGCTGCATGACAGCCTCAGCCTTGCCTGCCCAGAAGCACAAACGGGCCTCCCCCATTTCCTGCCTGCGCACCGTCTGAGCACACATGCCCAGGCCTTGCCCAAGCCAAAAGCAACGGCCCTTCCAGAATGATTTCATAAGGTACTCCGAGCGCGTGGCTGCTGCAAGAGGCCCGGCTGCAGGAGGGGAAGGCGCTATGATGAAAAATGCAGTAGCACACTTGGGAATGGAGAAGCACTTTGTTGGGGGCCGGAGACAGAAGCCTGGCATTGTCTGAGTGGAAATGGCATGGGAGCAGAGGCCACTTCCCCAGGGTGACGCTTGGAATGGTTCCCAGGACGAGTAAGGGAATTCCTCCACAACCTTGACAGAAGACGTCTCACCTGCTCCCCATCTTCTTGCCTTCCAAGGGGTAGTAATAAAGAGCCAGGGTGGTGAGGACTGTTTCCATGGTGTTGGTTAGAGTCCTGGTGCAGCAGTACCATGTGAACCAAGAAGTCATCTGGCAGAAGTACTGAAAACAATTTGGAAGAACAGAAGATGTGGGTCAGGGAGGGCCACAGCAACAGAAAATTTCCTGCAGAATTCACAAGACGCTCAAGCAGAGCTCAGCACCTTCCAGCCGGCAGCACTTATTTATTTATTTATTTAAAACATTTCTATGCCGCCCCATCGCAATAAGCCTCGGAGCAGCATCACAACATCAAAAAAGTCAACCATACATTAAAACCCCAATACAATAAACCCCCCAGTACCATAAAACCTCAATAAAACCTCAGTGCATTCTCGGCTAAAAAAACAAAAAACAAAAAAACCCTAGTTAAATAAATAAATTAACAATTAAAATAAGTTTTAAATAAAAAGGTCTTAGCCTGGCGCCAAAAAGCAAATAACAACGGTGCCAGGCGGGCCTCACTTTCCTCACTTGTGTCAGCTGGCCAGGCTGTGGGCCCTGTTGCTGGTCCAAGAGGGCACCCTAGAGAGAGGAAGGCAGGCAGGAACTCACCACCCACTTGGCTGTCTCAGCACCATCCAGCCGCTTCACCAGGGAGTACAGCTTCACGTCCACAAGTGCTGCCAGAAGGGCATGTAGGATTCTCGGGAGCCAGATCTGTCGGGGAGGGGCAGGGACACAAGGACAACCCTCACATCACTGCTGCCACCTTCATGAAAGGAAGTCAATCATTAAACAAAGGCATTTGCTGAAAGAAGGAAAGAAAGCTTCCAAAGAATTAATAAATAATACAGCCAGAGACTGAATGCTCTTTCAAAATCATCAGGAACTGTATTTAGTGCTAGTGTTATTTTCCCCCTGTCCTCAGTCTCTGGCAACATGGGGCTTGAGTGACCCTAAGCTTTTATACTTCCGTGTATACACAGTACACATGTATACACAGTACTTCCCATCAGTGAGTTAAGATACTCAGAAGCCAATGAAGAAACAGATTTCTTTGAAGGCAGCTGTTCAGCCTCCTGCTGAATGGTGGCGAACTGTCAAACTTAGCATCTAATTCCAGAAAGAAATACTATTGAATAGAGCAGGAGTAGACAACTTTGGAGAGCTGGGGACCATTTTCATATACCTTGGACTACCGCAGCTACCGGCTTCATGAAGACAGCAAAAGAATGGGTGGCTACCTACCAAAATTTAACAGCAAACCACTACCGGGTGGCAATGGGGTGAAACGGGACTTGTTAGGATAATGTGACCTAGTCCCCAATCTGGAGCAGTACGCAATGTGCTGTAGCAGTCGATGGACTGGGGCCAGCTGGGGCTGCACGCAGCCTTCCCAACCATCACAGAGGGTTCCAGAAGCCCAGGGGCACTTGCAGGCCAGTTATTTATTTATTTAGGAAGCTTCTATGCCGCCCCATTCGCCAAAGCCTCGGGGCGGCTCACATCAATGTACAGGCTCCCCCTTGGGACCACGAAGGCCAGACATGAGCGCCACAAAATCTCCATCCCTGGGCAGGCTGGAGAGAACCCCATCCCAAACACTTCCTGGCAGGGAACAGGCAGAGTGTTTCTGGTCCAGGTCCCTCGCGGGGGGTGTAGCCTCTAGCAACACGTTTCAATCAGGGAGTCACACATGGAGGGAAGCCAAGGAAAGGCACGCGAGTGTGGCAAGCTCGGATGCTACCACAGGGCGGGGAAGGGCTTGTGTAGCCCTGCATCTGACCCTCAGCGCTCTGTTGCTCAGGAGAAACAGGTCTGCAAGCAACGTCCCTGCTGTGGATGGAACAAGGCAGCTCTGAGCTCCAGTGGCTGACCGTCGGAAAAGCGGCAGAGGGCCACAACAGGAGGATCAGCTGTCGCCCACCCTTCAGTGACCACGGCGGCTCAGGCATTCACTCACTCCAAAGGAAGGGAGTGCTGAAGGCTCCCCATCACAGGCAAAGTAATCGCCCAGTTGTCCACTGTGGAACCACAAGCTGGCGGAGGGGGGCACACTCACCAGCAACTGGACGTCATCCTTGGACAGCAGGTGCAGTACCCTGTAGAGGCTGGCAAACAGCAGGGGATAGAGGTGGCTCCGCAGCCCTTCTGTCCATTCCCAGGTCAAATGGCCATAATTACCAGTGTTAAGGAGAGCACAGAAGCTGGTTCTTGCGGCTGGCAGACCACTCTAAACACACAACCTGAGTTGCCGCATGCTTGCAAAATGACCAAATTAGGTTGCCCCCCACCCTAGAGAAGAAAACCTATCTCCTGTTATGGCCCATTGCTAGACTTGTCAAGAGCCACTTTTAAGGCAGCGGGGAACTTCCCCCTTGCCTGCTCATTTCTCAAATCCTCCTGTTTCAGACTAATCTTAAGCAAGCATGCCCAGGCCCACTGCCCAGTGAAAGGTTGTTTACTGGATACCACCACAAGACTTGTGTATTTCTACAGGGCCTACTGAGTAGAAAGAGAAAACATCCATTTAATTTTATCACAGCAGGATATCCAAAGGCCATGCGATGTGCAACTTCAAGGGACTGCCAGTATTCATCTGGGACAAAACTTGTCTGGACTAAGAAGCAGTTTAATAGCCGCAAGGTGATGGAAAACAGACACAGGTAGATGTTTTCCCCCAAAATAGCTAGAAAACAATGGACAGAAAGCCTCACTTAACCCTCACTTTTATGCTGTATTTTTTTCCAGTCTTCAAAAGCCTGTTTCCTGAGGTGGCATATTGATTTTCTGCATTTCCACAGAATCATGAAATCTAGGAGAGGAGCTGGCTGACTTCTAACCACAGCCTTGGCGGCAGAAACGCTCCCTTTGCGGGCGCTGAAACGGCTGCTAGTCTGGTGCCACGCCAGGCCAGACCGGCTCGGTGGCCTGGCGCCCCACGCCTGCGGGACTCTGATTTCGACCGCACAGATCCCACACCAGTCGTCGCCCTTTGGGGGCGCGGGGACGGCTGCAATCCCCGTGCGGTTCCACAGCAGCAACACGGGAGCGCGGGGTCACAGGTGCCATGGGGGCGCCCGGGCTATGCACAAGCGAGGCGGGGCCGGTCGGCCGCTGCCCTCCCTGGGGCGAGCTAAAGGCCCCGAGGCGCTTCGAGCAGGCAGCGCAGCAAGAGAGCGCGTCGAGGCGCTGCCCGGCACTCGTGGGGTCTCCGCCTCGGGGATGGCACGGGCACGACGGCCTTGCAAGGCAGGCCGCAAGGGCCCCAATGCGGCGCTGCGGCTCACCCGCGGCCCCCTCTCCGCGGGCCCCCGCGGCCTCCCCGGGCCGGTATAGCACCGACTTCCGCTTCCGCAGCAGAACCGAAGACTTGGTCCGCCCGAGCTCCATGGCGACACGGGCAGCACGCGACCCTCACGCCTTCCGCTTCCGCCTGGCGGCGTCCCTGCTGAAGGAGTAGCTGCGCGTGCGCAGCAGAACTACGCTTTGCTTCCCCTCCGTTTTTCCGAGGCGAGAGATCTCGCGAGAGCTCCTCTTTGCGCGTGCGCAGAAGAGCGAGAGTCGAACCATGGGGTGCGCGTGTGCGTGAAGCGCTTCTCCGGGACACGCGACTGCGCGGAGCGGGCACGATGCGGCGCGTGTTCACCCTGCCGAAGCTGCTGGTGTGCGCCGCGCTGGGCGTGACGAGCGGCATCTACATCTGGAAGCCAGTCTTCGAGGAGCAGGCCCGGAGCCGCGGCCCCCACCGGGAGCCGCCCCCGCGGGCCCCGGGCCAGCAGTCCTAGAGGGGGGTCGCGTGCGCGCAGCTCGACCGCGCCTCGGACCGCGTGGAGATGCCTCGGCGGAGCGAGCGAGCGAGCGAGCGCGCGCCCAGGACGGAGCTGGCGGCGGAGCAGGCGTCGGGCTGGTGGACGGAGAGCCCTGCTCAAATGAATAAAGAGGCTGCTTGCCCGGGCTGCGTGGCGCTCTGTGGCGGGGCCCCCACCCTGGGCCGGGCCGCTCGGCACTCCTCCCCGCCCTCTCATGCCCGGACCCCCTGCGTGCCCCAGGGCGCAGCCGTGCCAGACCCCGCCGGACCCTCCCTCGAAGCGGGACGGGCAGATTGTGGACTGCCGCTGGCGGAGAGGCCCGGCGTGCTGCTTGTGGCCCCTCTAGGGCCAGGAGCTTGCCGCTGGATCAGGGAGGGAAGGCAAGCCCACTGGAGGGACAGGAAGCACAGGTGGCCGTGAGGCGTGTGGTCAGGGCTGAGATGGGGCCAGTGCAGCATCCTGGTTGCTTGGACAATCCTCTGGGATCACAGGACCCTGCGGAGAAGTCCATCAGATCCCCAGGCGCTCTCTGGCAGGCTGTGGGAGCCGCTCTGGGAGGGAAGGGTGCCCATGCATCATGGCGGACAGAAGTGTGCTAAGGGGAAGCACAGCTACTAATGGAGCATCCCCACCGCATGAGAGCTCCTTGATGGACCTGGACTGGACAGAACATGACAGATTGTGGGGCTGCTTTAAAAATTCATCTGGCTGGGTTCATTCAGAGCCCTCTCCACGTGTGCAGTGCAACTGTGTGCAGTGGAGTGAGACAGCCATCCTTTGCGATGTACAGCACAGTAAAGTGTGTGCAAGAGAGGAATATTTATGTGCTTGTCTCGCTTAGCCAAGCCAATTTGTCCAAATCATTCAAGGTAATATATTAGTGTGCCAGTTCTTCGTGGCTGGGCAGAGAATGAATCTTGAAACCCGTATGGCAAAGCCAGAGTCTTCTACTTCCTCATGTGCTCAGTTTTTCCTTGTGGCTTCACAGTTCAGGGTCATTTAACACTGTACCCAGCAGACAATGAGACTCTCTGGCACATGCAAGGGAGACAGTGTCTAAACATTCATGTTTTATAACCACATGTGATATCTTTAGATCTGCACCTAGGCATGTCATGAGACTTTTTGATCCTTCAGACATTTCTGGGAGGGGAGATTCAAGGAGGGACACACTGGCTTCCTCTGGCTAATGGGCAGCATACAAATGTGATCAATAGATAGAGAGAGATAACTCCTGCATGTCACAACAGTGGTTAAAACCAAATAGTACCTTCGGAGGTGAGAGCAGTGCTGCTTTTGCCTTGCTGAAAAAGCAGGGCCAGAATAGGACTCCTTCTGAGGTCTTGTTCCAGGGAGCTTCCTGTATTACTGGATATACTATTAAGAGCTGCACATGGAGGAGGGGCTACCCCTGCCAGGCCACGCCCCTGCCGTCGGTGGGGCACAGCTTGGGCAGGGCAGGGGGGTGGAGAGCCTCTTGGTGAAACACCCCTCTCACCCACTGTCTGACCCACCCACTGTTTCCTTGGGACTGTGGAGGCGGTGAAGGGGAGGCTGCGATTCAGCCTCGCTTTTGGTCTCAGTGAGTTGTGGGTGTCGCTGCCTATTTTCTAGCAGTCCGTTCTTTCAATGGGTGGGTGTTCATGTGCCGCTTTTGAGTGGTGGCCACTGTACAAGAGGTGAGCTCAGATGGTGGCTGCTCACAGAGCCCCCTGCTTCCGTTCCCCTGTCTGGAGGGAAGAGTGTGGTGCCCAGTGGCTGGAGAGGAAAAGGCTGTTTGGGGAAGGGCAGAGAGTGTGGAAGAACAGTTTCGCTCCCTGGACTGCCCTTGCTCCCTGGAGGGATGCAGCCCCCCAAGCAGGGCTGACGGGGGCAACCTAGAGGCACCCTTCCCACACCCCACACATGACCCCTGGCCCCAACTGCCCCGAGGCCCATTCCCATGCTCCATGCCCATGAGGAGGTTCTCAGGGCGTTGTGTGGAAAGGGGGCGATTGGGCAGTTGCCCCGCGGATCATGTTGGGTCAGACAGAGCCTGGGGGGGGGGGGCGGCACGAGGACTGCTTGGCTCTGTGCCTGTCCGGGACTCCCTCCGGGGCGTCTGCCACAGGTGCTTCCTTAGCAGACTGGGGCATGTTTTTTTTCACCTGGTTCCTTCCCGGGGAGACTCGCTGCTGCAGGAGCCGCTAGCGGGGAAGCCAGGCATCGGCTGTCCGGCGTGCTCCACTCTGCCGGAGCGCTGTAGCTCCTCCTCACAGCTTCTCACTGACGCGTGGAAGATCGGTGGAGCCTTGCAAAGGAGGCTGCTCAAAACGGTGGTGGCCCAGGTGCTTGGCGGCCAGCCCTGGCAGGGTGTGTGCAGATGGGTAGAACCCATCCGTGCAAATTTGAGCCGGTGATCAGGAGATGCGACGTTCTTCTGTCCGGGTGTTGCCCTAAAACACAGATGGTGCCCCTCCCCTATGCACAGACATGGGCCTCCACGCTGTGCCTGCTGGGTGCTGGGGTTCCTGCCGAGGATGCTGAGCTGGATGGTCTTGGCCCTGATCCGCACAGTGCTTTCTCGGCAGGTGGGCAGCTTCAGGACTGCTTAGCTGGGATCGGTGCTGTCCTTTCAGCTGCTTGAGAGATCCTGCGCTGGCTCTGGAGGAAGGGGCTGGGGCCACGCGCAGGCGGCAACTTGCCCCCAGAGGAAAGGGAGCCGTGAGTGGCAGCAGGGCGCACGACTGCGCGTGACAAGGTGCACAAAGTGCCGTGGAACACAATCTGGAGATGAGCCAGAAAGATGAGATCAAGTGAGCCTCGAACTGGGCCAGGGGAGGGGGGCTGCAGAACATGGGGTCTCTCCTGGCCCAGAGGGGCTGTGGCCCAGCAGGCTCCCCTGGGTTGGAGGGCTCCGGACAGCCAGGGCTGAGCCATAGGAGCCACCTGCTCCAGGGCTTCCGCAGCACACCTCTTCTGGTCTCCGGGCCTGCAGGGGGTGTAACACAGTCTTGCTTCTCAGAGCCAAGGGAGGAAGCTTTGGTGCGCTCAAGCTCCTGGGCTTGGGAAAGAAGGCCAAGCTCTTATCGCTTGATCAGCCAGGCCGGCCACATGACAGCCAGCTGAAAGTCATTAGGAGGGGCTGCAGAGTGGCCGGCGGGCTGGCCAGCCCAGCTGGGTGCTGCTCTCGGAGGCTGCAGGAGACGTGCTCAGAGACCAGACCAGACGGCGGCTCTCCATGGATCTGCGGCTGCTGCTGGCAGTCCTGCCTCCCAGATCCCCTTGGCCCTGGGCAGCTTGTCCATAGAACTGACGGGGAAAACCACGCAGCGTTTCCTGGCCTCCCAGGTGTGTGACATTCGCTCGCTGGCTTGCTCTTTCCTTCTCCCTTCTCTCCTGTCACTTTGGGATTTGTCTCAAGCTGCCTGCGTGTTGCCTTCTTATTGCATGACTAACTTCCTTTGAAATTTAGCTTCCCCACACCAGAAGGTGAGACTTTTTGCAGCAGGCTTTGCTTAGAGGGAAGCCCTGAAGTTGGCCAGCAGTGCCCCTGGCAAAGGATGCCCAGAGCTGCCCCAGGGAGCCCGACTCACAGGATGAGGGTGGTGGTGGGCTGCTTGTCTCTGGAGGAGCGAGCACCTTCCGCAGGGCCACGGCGCAACTTCCTTGGAAGCCTCTTCAGACTCAAGGGCCGTTGGGCTGCAGCTGTGGGGGCCAAACTGCTCCATGGCCAGAATGCTAAATAATCTTTCCCTGCGCTGGGGTCTCTGCAAGCCCAGTCCCATCTCCAGGAGTCTAAGCCGCCAGGCACCCCCCTGGCTCTGCAGAGCTGCCCCAGCGACATCCCCCAACAAGAAGCGCTGCCATGGGAGGAGGGGCTGCTCCGGCTGCTTCAGGGGCCGGGAGGAGCAGGGGCTTTCTGGCCAAGGAGGCCCTGGACCAAGGGGGCTCGTCCTGCCAGAAGGTGCCTTACCCTCCCTCCCGTGCCTCCGTGCTGGCGGCCCTGCAAGCCTGGTCCACACAGGCCGAAGCAGACGTCTGAGGACCCAGGGAGAGCTTCCCACGATGTGACAGGCTGTCTCCTCGGTTCCTGTGGGCCGCGTCCAGAGCCCTGGGGAGGGCAGGCTCCTTCCAGGAGGATGCCGACAGACGAGCCTCCTCTGGGGCTTCTCACTGGTCTGGGGGTGGAACGGGAGTGTCTGCATCTGTGGCTCCCACAACTGACTGGCAGCCAGATGCGGTTCACTCTAGGGATGCGTGCTGCCCTGTCCGTTGTGCGAGGGCCCCAATCCCGCACCTGCAGGAGCTCAAAACACCCACAGATGCATGAGCCCGAGGCTCCTTGGCCCCGCAGGCGCTGGAAGGGGTGGGCACCGCCTGTGGGGCTCTCCTTCCACTTGGGGGCCCCGTGCAGGAGAAGCCATTCCCACAGCACAACCTATTGGACATCTGCCTGGCATAAGCCCTCTGCTGGGCGATGCCAATGGTGGAACTCGGTGTTGCAAGTACGCGGCCAGCTCTCTGCAGACACTTGGCCTGGCCCGCTCTCCAGGCCATAAAGCTCTTAATTACGGCAAAGATAAAAGCTACTTTGTTGTTTGTGTCCCGCTCCCACTGAAATACCGAAATAAGCCCTTATGACGGGATCATATGATGCAGACTGAACTCAGCTTGTCAGTGGTACAGCCAGGCCTTGCCTCTTCAGGGCAACCGCAGCCCAAAACCCCTCCAGGAGCTTCTTTTCCGGAAGGCAGGCCCTCTTTGAACTTCACAAAATCTAGGGGGAAGTGGAAAAGGTTGGTGGGGGAAGTGGTCCAGGGCCCAGGGCAACGGAAAACCACAGAGCGCCCAGGAGATTCCACTTGCCTGCTCCAGAGCTGTGATGCAGCCCAGGTGTGGAGTGCTTTCAACTCCCCACCCTCCAGAGCAGGCACTTGGGGTGGCCTGCATCTGCCATCCGTCAAAAGACCTTGGGCAGAGGTGCTGCAGAGAAGGACCGGTTGCCGTTGCTCCTCTTCTTGCTCGCATGGTCCAGGGAGACATCTGTCCAGATCAAAATGTGTGGACTGGACCAATTTCTCCCAAGCTCACCACTACCAGAGAAAACTCCTCGAGCCCTTTGTAGTCGTGCTTCAGATGGTTCCGCTCTGATAATAGCTAAACGCGGCAGTCAAAGTGCAATTTGGCAGGCGAAAGGGCTGTTGGTTTCAGCTGCACGGGCTGATAAGCGCCTGACACAACCGCTGCCCACAAAGGCTAAGTGCCGCATGGAGGTTCCTCTCCGGCCTCGTTTTCGCAGGGCAGGATAAAGCGAGGCTGCTTCCTGGCATGCTCCCCACACCCCCAGCCCGGCCTTCTTTCGGCTCCAGGCCCCAGCAGGGCCTCTTTGTTCCTTCCTCGCTTCCTTTCTTCCAGTGCTGCTTTCCTGGCAGTTCCTTCCAGCAGGAGCCTGTGCTGCACAACGAAGGTCACCCAGGGCCGGGGTGCTGGCCTAAGCTGCTGCCCAGGGACGCTCTGCACAAAGCAACCTCGCTCTGGCCAAGGGAGGGAGGCAACGCGAATGCTGGCCTGGGAGGTCTTTGGCTGCCCTCAGGCTGCTGCAGGCCCTGGGGGGCACCGCTCCCGCCCCGTTTGCAGGCAGGGCTGGAAGAGCCTTTCCTAACCCTGCCCACCGCTGCTGCGGAGAGCTACACAGAGCCGGGGCTGCCTCCTGGCAGCCCTGCGAGGGTCCCTCATGGGCCACGGGAGAGGGGGAGCCCTCCGCCCAGCGACTGCATCTTCTGGCAGGAGCCCGTTGGCCTGGCCACAGCCTCCCCTTCTGCACTGGCGTTCTGCTGCTGGGCAACCTCGGCCTTTGCCCCCAGCTGCTGGGTCTCTGCAAATCCCGCCAGGGCTGACCCAGGAGGACCCCACCTGGAGCAGCTGGAGTGGGGACCCTCCCCCCCCACCGCCAAGGGCGGGTGCTGAGCTTGTCTTAAGAAGCAGTCGAGAAGGAGCTTGTGGCTTGGTTCAAGTTGCCTGATCATAACATTTTCGAAATTGAGCCTTCCCATTTTTAAAATTGTCAGGCTATTATATGTACCTGCACTAGAACATGTACTCAGTGTAATGAGATTTCATATCCTGTAATAACAGGATAATTTCATCTCCACTTCTCTTTAGCAGCTCGCAGCCCCCTTTCAGTTTTACCTACCTGATCAGTGTCATGATGTTTGAACTAAAAATAAAGTTTGATAAAATCTTGCTAATCCAGGTCCTAAGGCAGGATAGCATCACTTTTTCAGAATTAGTAAGTTTGCTTCCTCAGGCCAGCTTCAGTTGGATTTCTGCCTTCCTCTTGAAATCATGAAGATCCGTTTTCATCATTTCACCCACCATTGAAAGAGACCATTCTTTTAATATATAAATGCCTTTTTTCTCCCATTCCATGATCAGCTTATAGTTTGGTTTAGGGTGCAATCCAGTGCATCTTTAGACAGAACAAGAACTACAACAGATCGGTAGGCCGGGAGAGCACTTTTCTGCCCAACTGTGTGCCCGAGCGAAGCCTGCACCACTGAATTTTCCACCCATCCTATTTGCAAGAAGCAAGAGTCACACTCTTGCAGATGGCCTTTACCAGCAATAATTCCACAGGGTTAAGATCACAGAAGCCCAAAGATTTCAGTGGCCTTAGCAACACCCAGGTCTGTAGGGTGAAGCACCTGAGGCTGTCCCCCCCCCCCCAACTGGTTACCTTTTCCCATTTCTAGTTATTTTATGGTAATGAAGAACTGTGATTCCCCGCCAGGTGCCTGCATTTCCTTAGACTCCTGGCCTGTAGGAGAAAGTGCAGGAAGAGCCCGAGCCCCCCCCCCCCCCCGCCACCTCCCCATGCCTGCTGGCCTTGGTTAGCCGATAGCCCAGCCGGCCAGACTGAACGTGTCCAGCCAGGCTTGGCTGCCCGTCCATTCTGACTTTTAAGTTCGATGTTACTAGGACGGGTGTAAAGCAACCTTCCCCAAAGGGCTGCTTCCAGGTAGTTCGGGCTACCACTCCCAAAATCCCTAACCCTTGGCCCAGTAGCTGGGGCTGATGGGAGCTGTAGCCCTGATCATCTGGAAGTACCGGGGGGGCGGGGGAGCTGTGCAAAGGAGCCAGGGAGGCCTTTTGGGACAGTTCCCAACCTCCCAGGGGAGTTGGGGGGTAAAGACTTGCTACTGGAGGCTTTTGTCCCGTACCAGCTAAGCGATCGCCCTGGTCGGGGCCCCAGATTCGCCCAAGCGGCAGCCACGGAGGCCCCGGAGCCCTGGCGAAAGATGCCCGTCCGCTCAGAGCAGCAGCCCCGGGCTCGGCGGGACGGCGCCGCGTGGCTTGCCCGCTCCTCGCCGGGAGCGGGGCGGGTGAGCCGCGAAGGCGCCGCGCAGCTTGCCCGGGCGAAGCGTCGCCGCGAAGGGCCGCCTCCTCCCCGCGAGCTCACCTGGCGCCCGCGCCGGCCTCGCGCCCCCGGCGACACGTCAGCCGGGCTGGGCCGGGCCGCGCCGCCTGGGCAGGGCCGGGCAGGGCCGGGCCGTGTGCGCAGCAGGTGGAGTCGCCCCCGGCGGCGGCGGAGGAGGATGCGCCTCCGGGCAAGCGCTCATCTCGCCTGCTGCCGCCGAGGGGTGAGTGGCCGGCGGGCGCGGCGCGCGGCGCGCGGGGGGCGCTCGGCCGCGCGGACCCCGCGGCGCCGCCGGGAGCCCTGCCGTCCCCGGGT